>NW_027397112.1:9848731-9849512 GCF_003265705.2 Callorhinus ursinus
AACCACTCCAGCAACACTCAGTTTGTTTCCTGAGATTAAGACTTCCTAGTATCAATGAGGTCATATGATACATGTCTTTCTCTGATTAACTTATTTCGCTCAGCATAATACCCTCCAGTTCCATCCATGTTGTTGCAAATGGCAAGATCTCATTTTTTTTAATGGCTACATAATATTCCATTGTATATATATATATATACCACATCTTCTTTATCCATTCATCTGTCAATGGACATCTTGCTCTTTCCATAGTTTGGCTATTGTGGATGTTGCTGCTATAAACACTGGGGTGCACATACCCCTTCAGATCACTACATTTGTATCCTTGGGGTAAATACCCAGTGCAATGGCTGGGTCATAGGGTAGCTCTATTTCCAACTTTTTGAGGAACCTCCATACTGTTTTCCAGAGTGGCTGCACCAGCCTGCATTCCCACCAACAGTGTAGGAGGGTTCCCCTTTCTACACATCCCCGCCAACATCTGCATTTCCCGACTTAATTTTGGCCTTTCTGACTGGTGTGAGGTGGTATCTCATTGAGGTTTTGATTTGGCTTTCCCTGATGCCAAGCGATGTTGCGCACTTTTTTATGTGTCTGTTGGCCAACTGGATGTCTTCTTTGGAAAAATGTCTGTTTATGTCTTCTGCCCATTTCTTGATTGGATCATTTGTTCTTTAGGTGTTGAGTTTGATAAGTTCTTTATAGATTTTGGATACTAGCCCTTTATGGGATATGGTCATTTGCAAATATCTTCTCCCATTCTGTCGGTTGTCTTTTGGTT
>NW_027397112.1:9854512-9869284 GCF_003265705.2 Callorhinus ursinus
TCCCACCCCCAACCACTCCAGCAACACTCAGTTTGTTTCCTGAGATTAAGACTTCCTAGTATCAATGAGGTCATATGATACATGTCTTTCTCTGATTAACTTATTTCGCTCAGCATAATACCCTCCAGTTCCATCCATGTTGTTGCAAATGGCAAGATCTCATTTTTTTTAATGGCTACATAATATTCCATTGTATATATATATATATACCACATCTTCTTTATCCATTCATCTGTCAATGGACATCTTGCTCTTTCCATAGTTTGGCTATTGTGGATGTTGCTGCTATAAACACTGGGGTGCACATACCCCTTCAGATCACTACATTTGTATCCTTGGGGTAAATACCCAGTGCAATGGCTGGGTCATAGGGTAGCTCTATTTCCAACTTTTTGAGGAACCTCCATACTGTTTTCCAGAGTGGCTGCACCAGCCTGCATTCCCACCAACAGTGTAGGAGGGTTCCCCTTTCTACACATCCCCGCCAACATCTGCATTTCCCGACTTAATTTTGGCCTTTCTGACTGGTGTGAGGTGGTATCTCATTGAGGTTTTGATTTGGCTTTCCCTGATGCCAAGCGATGTTGCGCACTTTTTTATGTGTCTGTTGGCCAACTGGATGTCTTCTTTGGAAAAATGTCTGTTTATGTCTTCTGCCCATTTCTTGATTGGATCATTTGTTCTTTAGGTGTTGAGTTTGATAAGTTCTTTATAGATTTTGGATACTAGCCCTTTATGGGATATGGTCATTTGCAAATATCTTCTCCCATTCTGTCGGTTGTCTTTTGGTTTTGTGGACTGTTTCTTTTGCTGTGCAAAAGCTACTTACCTTGATGAAGTCCCAATAGTTCATTTTTGCCCTTCCTTCCCTTGCCTTTGGCGATGTTTCTAGGAAGAAGTTGCTGCCGCTGAGATTGAAGAGGTTGCTACCTGTGTTCTCCTTTAGGATTTTGATGGACTCCTGTCTCACGTTTAGGTCTTTCAACCATTTGGAGTCTATTTTTGTGTGTGGTGTAAGGAAATGGTCCAGTTTCATTCTTCTGCATGTGGCTGCCCAATTTGCCCACACCATTTGTTGAAGAGATTGTCTTTTTGCCATTGGACATTCTTTCCTGCTTTGTCAAAGATAAGTTGACCATAGAGTTGAGGGTCCATTTCTGGGCTCTCTATTCTGTTCCATTGATTTGTGTGTCTGTTTTTGTGCCAGTACCATACTGTCTTGATGATGACAGCTGTGTAACAGAGCTTGAAGTCCGGAACCGTGATGCCACCAGCTTTGCTTTTCTTTTAAACATTCCTCTGCCTATTTGGGGTCTTTTCTGGTTCCATACAAATTTTAGGATTATTTGTTCCATTTCTTTGAAAAAAGTGGATGGTATTTTGATGGGGATTGCATTGAATGTGTAGATTGCTCTATGTAGCATTGACATCTTCACAATATTTGTTCTCCCAATCCATGAGCATGGAACGTTTTTCCATTTCTTTGTGTCTTCCTCAATTTCTTTCATGAGTATTTTATAGTTTTCTGAGTACAGATCCTTTGCCTCTTTGGTTAGATTTATTCCTACATATCTTATGGTTTTGGAGGCAGTTGTAAATGGGATCGACTCCTTAATTTCTCTTTCTTCTGTCTTGTTGGTGTATAGGAATGCCACTGATTTCTGTGCATTGATTTTATATCCTGCCACTTTCCTGAATTCCTGTATGAGTTCTAGCAGTTCTGGGGTGGAGTCTTTTGGGTTTTCCACATAAAGTATCATATCCTTTGCAAAGCATGAGAGTTTGACTTCTTTGCTGATTCGGATGCCTTTTATTTCTTTTTGTTGTCTGATTGTTGTGGCTAGGACATCTAGTACTATGTTGAATAGCAATGGTGATAGTGGACATCCCTGCCATGTTCCTGACCTTAGGGGGAAAGCTCTTGGTTTTTCTCCATTGAGAATGATATTTGCTGTAGGTTTTTCATAGATGGCTTTTAAGATATTGAGGTATGTGCCCTCTATCCCTACACTCTGAAGAGTTTTGATCAAGAAAGGATGCTGTTTTGTCAAATGCTTTTCTGCATCTATTGAGAGCATCATATGGTTCTTGTTCTTTCTTTCATTAATGTATTGTATCACATTGATTGATTTGCGGATGTTGAACTAACCTTGCAGCCCAGGGATAAATCCCACTTGGTCGTGGTGAATAATCCTTTTAATGTACTGTTGGATCCTATTGGCTAGTATTTTGGTGAGAATTTTTGCATCCATGTTCATCAAGGATATTGGTCTGTAATTCTTTTTGATGGGATCTTTGTCTGGTTTGGGGATCAAGGTAATGGTGGCCTCATAAAACGAGTCTGGAAGTTTTCCTTCCATTTCCTTTTTTTGGAACAGTTTCAGAAGAATAGGTATTCATTCTTCTTTAAATGTTTGATAGAATTTCCCTGGGAAGCCATCTGGCCCTGGGCTTTTGTTTGTTGGGAGAATTTTGATTACTCCTTCAATTTTGTTAGTGGTTATAGGTCTGTTCAGGTTTTCTATTTCTTCCTGGTTCAGTTTTGGTAGTTGATACATCTCTAGGAATGCACCCATTTCTTCCAGGTTATCTAATTTGCTGGCATAGAGTTGCTCATAATATGTTCTTATAATTGTTTGTATTTCTTTGGTGTTGGTTGTGATCTCTCATCTTTCATTCATGATTTTGTTGTTTTGGGTCATTTTTTTCTTTTTGATCAGTCTGGCCAGGGGTTTATCAATCTTGTTAATTCTTTCAAAGAACCAGCTCCTAGTTTCGTTGATCTGTTCTACTGTTCTTTTGGTTTCTAGTTCATTGATTTCTGCTCTGATCTTTATGATTTCTCTTCTCCTGCTGGGTTTAGGCTTTATTTGCTGTTCTTTCTCCAGCTCCTTTAGGTGTAGGGTTAGGTTGTGTATTTGAGACCTTTCTTGTTTCTTGAGAAAGGCTTGTATTGCTATATACTTTCCTCTTAGGACTGCCCTTGCTGTATCCCAAAGATTTTGAACAGTTGTGTTTTCATTTTCATTGGTTTCCATGAATTTTTTTAATTCTTCTTTAATTTCCTGGTTGACCCAATTATTCTTTAGTAGTGGCCCGACTGTCCTGCGGATCACGGTTTATGGCAACCCCAAGCTGAGAGCCCACTCCTTGGCTCCGTCTTTGCAGCTGGCTTCCCTGCTCTGATACCTGGGAGCTCTGCTGTGCTCAGGGACCCCCAGTCTTCCTGTGACCCCGAGGGTCTTGAGAAACACTGTCCCATCGAGGGTTCCACCCACCGCTTAGCCACTGGAGTGATGTCCCTCAGAGGAGCAGACTTGTAAAAGTTCTGATTTTGTGCTCCGCTGCTCTATTACTTGCCGGTAGCCGGCTGGCAGAGGCTCCCTCACCCCGCGGTCTATCTTCCCAAATATCGCCTCAAATTCACGTCTCTGCACGTCCCACCTTCCAGAAGGTGGTCACTTTTCTGTTCAGAGAGTTGCTGCTATTCCTTTCTTTGATCTCCTATTGAGTTTGTAGGTGTTCAGAATGGTTTGATCCCTATCTAGCTGAATTCCAGGGACCAGACGAAATTTAGGTCTCCTACTCCTCTGCCATCTTGCTGGGATTCTCCCTCATTTATTCTAAATATTATTATTCTACTATAATATTATGCCATCATATACTGATCCATTCTCCCATAGATAACATTTAGGCTGTACCCAATTTTTTGTCATTACAAAAAATATTGCAACATACACTCTCGTGAATGTCTGTTGACAAGGGTAAGAATCTGAATAATATATACAGGAATGGAATAGCTAGAGTGGAACACATACATTTTTAATTTCTTGAGATTTTTTCCAGTTGCTTTCCAAAGTGCTAATATTAATATTAATATTAGCAGTGCACAAGAATTTCTGTTGCTCCATATCATTGCCAGAACTTAGTGTGGCTTGACTTTTATAATTTTGGTGAACTCAAGATTCATGAACTAGTATTTTACTGTTCTTTTAACTTCCACATTTATGTGTGTAATGAAGTATTTTTTAAAAGTGATTGGCCCCACAGAGATCTCCTCTTTTGTCAAATGTCTGATCTCATATTTGTCCACTTCAATACTAGTTGTTTGGCTTGTTCTTATGGATTTTGGCCTTTCTAATGAGTGTGTAGTGGTATCTCATTGTGGTTTAATTTGTACTTCTCTAAAGACATATGATGTAGAGCATCTTTTCATATGTTTAGTTGCCATCTGTGTATCTTCTTTGGTGAGGTTGTTATTCAGCCATAAAAAAAATGAAATCTTGCCATTTGCAATGACATGGATGGAGCTAGAGAGTATAATGCTAAGTGAAATCTGTCAGAGAAAATCTTTGGCCTTTTCTTAAATCAAGTGTATTCAGCCATGTCCAGTCTACTAATAAGCCCATCAAAGGCATTCTTCATTTCTGTTATAGTGTTTTTGATCGCTAGCATTTCTTTTTGGTTCTTTCTTAGGGTTTCCACCTCTCTACTTACATTGTGCATCTGTTCTTGCCTGCTATCTACTTTATCCACCAGAGAGCCCTTAGCATATTAATCATAATTGTTTTGAATTGTGACATCCCTGCCAAATTTGAATCTGTTTTTTTTTTATTTATTTATTTGACAGAGAGAGACACAGTGAGAGAGGGAACACAAGCAGGGAGAGTGGGAGAGGGAGAAGCAGGTTTCCCGCTGAGCAGGGAGCCCGATGTGGGCCTCGATCCCAGGACTCTGGGATCATGACCTGAGCCAAAGGCAGACACTGAACGACTTAGCCACCCAGGCGCCCCCTTAATCTGGTTCTAATGCATGCTGTCCCTTCCAATTGTGTTATTTGCCTTTTACAATGCTTGTGATTTTTTTTGATAGCTTGGCATAATGCAATGGGTAAAAATAATTGCTATAAACAGGACTTTAGTGTTCTGGTGGTAAGGTGTACAGGGAAGGGAAGCATAGTATAATCCTATGATTAAGTCTCAGTCTTTTTGTGAGCCTTTGGATCTGGATTGTGAACATCACATGTGCTGCGGCACATGGGTTTGATTACAATCTTCCTACATAATAAGCTCTCCTTAAACAACTCCCTGAAAATTTGGTAATCCTTTTCTTTACAATTTGCTGTGTATGATTAATTTTTGGGGTTATGAGTATGAGTTCTCTAGAAAAGTGTATTGAGACATTACAGTATAAAATATTATGATGATGAGAGTAACTAAATAGTCTATACGTAGGAAGCTAGACAGGACTCCAAATCTAAATGATAACGTGAATCTTGAAGATTTCACTTGTTTCTGCCTTTCTTGTCAGGCTTTTAACTTACCTTTAATGGATTTCACATTATCCAACATTCTGCTCTGGGAACAAGTCTGCCCTGCAGAGAACAAATTTATTTTACAATTGGTGAGCAAATTAAGATAACAGATGGAAAATTTATATATTCAGCTATCATTTATTGTATTTATTTTCTTGTGATTTGAATGATTTTCTCTCCATAATAATAATTTGATCATATCAAAGCTTTATGATATAACTGTAAATAATTGTACAATGTACAATTATAATGATTCAACAGCTCTATATATTACTCAGTGCTCATCACGACAAGTGTACTCTCAATCCCCTTCACCTCTTTCACCCATTGCCCCCCTTCTGGCAACCATCTGTTGGTTCTCTACAGGTTAAGAGTCTGTTTTTCTGGTTTGTGTCTTTTTTTTCTTTGTTCATTTGTTTTGTTTCTTAAATTCCACATATGAGTGAAATCAAATGGTATTTGTCTTTTTCTGACTGACTTATTTCACTTAGCACTGTACCCTCTAGATCTATTTAAAAGTACTCTCTTATAGAGAGATTGAATGATGTCAGCAAAAGTAGCTGAGCAGGTTGCTCCATGGAACTCTCCCTCCACTGAAACACTAAACAAACAAACAAAAAACTGTCAGAATCAACTTTGTAAAATAGTCAAAGCTTTACATCAACTAAGTGAAAGCTGAATCAAGAAAAAGGCATCTTACAGTAAGAGAGCTTTGTGGCATTTTAACCCTCCTCCACAAACTATTTTTGATCACATATCCCTCTCAGTAAAACATTTTCTTTCTTTTTTTTTTTTTAATGATTTTATTTATTTATTTGAGAAGGAGAGAGAGAGATAGCAAGAGAGGGCACAAGCAGAGGGAGAGGGAGAAGCAGGCTCCCAGCCAGACATGGGGCTCTATCCCAGGACCCTAGGATCATGACCTGAGCTGAAGGCAGACGCTTAACAGACACCCCCAGTAAAACATTTTCAAGCACAAAAATGGTAATCTCTTATTTACCTGTAAAAAGTTTTATTCCATCCATATGCTTTTTCATTTCAACCTTCCCATGAACTATAAGAAAATGTAAATCAAATACTTACATGGCATTCACTTGGAAATGCAAACTGGAAACATAGTAGCATTCACTGGCTACTGAATTTTATCCTACCCCTTCCCCAGTGAGCACAACTACAAGGAAAATAATCACTCTACTTATTATAAAAGTGCCTGTTTTAACAACTGCTTTGATCCATTGTCAAACAGCAAAACAAATTCTAAAGTGTGAGATTCAAAAGTCACCGTTTTAATAGGACCTTATTTTTAGCTTTAGATATTGGAGAACCAAATATGATTCTGATCAGGCCAAAGAAAACAAAATTTTAAATCAGAACCTATTATTCACCACTGTTTCAATTGGATTTGTGAAAGTATCTTTTTTCTTTACTGACATCCTAATTACTACTTTGCTTTCATGTTCACTGACTTAGACTAGTTTACTCTTGATCTACATGATTTATGATTTACTTGAGTAAAATATTCATTTTGAGGTTAATTTCCCAACTCTAATGGTTTGCATAATTTGTATTGTAGATACTCAATTGAATTTTATAAAAATTAATATTTAAAGAGACTTAATGTAGGGGCGCCTGGGTGGCTCAGTCGTTAAGCATCTGCCTTCGGCTCAGGTCATGATCCCAGGGTCCTAGGTCCCTGCTCAGCGGGAAGCCTGCTTCCCCCTCTCCCACTCTCCCTGCTTGTGTCCCCTCTCTCTATCAAATAAATAAATAAAATCTTAAAAAAAATAAAGAGACTTAATGTAGAAACATATTAAAGTACAGAATTATCTCACAAATAGATGATTTTTGGGATACATATTTTGTGAAAAATTGTCACTGTTGGTAAGTTGAAAAATTCCTGATTTTTGTCAAATTTTAAGTGATAAATTACAGTATGTAGTGTGTAAAAACCCCTATACCAAGAAAAATTTATAAATGAAGGTCCTAGATAACAAATACTACTGGTATTAGAAGTATGTAGTGACTTATAGTAGAAGCCATGTAACACTTATAGGTATGCATATAATAAGTATTAGAACAGAGAACAGGAAAAATATACATAAGTTATTTATATGATTGCTAAAACTAGACAAACTGTAATCTTTCTTCTTTTTCTTCTGGATCTGTTGAGGCAGGACATTCCAAAAGTTATCTCTATAGTAAAACCAGCTAGCTAGGTCAGGAAAGCATGAAAATATGTGTCAGGTTTATGGGGCCATTGGAAATTCTCAGAAACAAAGATGATAACACCTACTAGGTGTAAAACTCACTATTTGAGTATATGCTTCCTTGGCTCACATTTCCACTAAATCTTGCCCTCTTCAGTAAATTCACATCTCCATCCTGACAGACACATTTTGAGAAAAGCTTTGCCCTATATGGGAAGTTCAAGGTCTATCTGTCCCCAACGATATAACTAGGGCTCTATGCCTGAGCCTTAATCTTTCAGAAAATTTTAAGCTCAATCCTGATGATAACTCCCCAGGTGACCAAATCGCCAATAAGCAGTAATTTAAAAATTCTAACTCTGATTTAAAGAAAAAAGGATGAATCATTCAACATGTCCATTTTATTTCATGTAACTTTTTTATCTAACAATGTTTTTCATTGTCTTGGTTGATTTTAAATTATTATTTTAAAATGAGCAGAAATCAATGGCAATATTAAAAGATAGTCCCAAATAATAATTATATTTCCCCCATAATTCTGCTAATTTTAGCAATATTTGAAAATTTTCATCAACCTTAGATACATAAAAAATAATTTTCTGTTATGAAAACTGGGGTTCCACGTCTAGTCTCACTTTTCTTAATGGATACATGGCAAGCAAAAAAAATAAGACAATGAAGACCACTTACATATTCTTTCTGGTACACTAACAGTGGTACAAATTAGAGAATAAATTAAATAAATTAACAAAAATATACTTGAGGGAACACTGTCTACCTTACATAATGTTGGAATTAAATGCACCTTAATAGGATGAGCAAGTATTGATTCAACTAAGATTATAAAATAGTCAGGTAATGTTCCAGACAGATACTTCTGTTATGTTCTCAGACTAATATTTAACTTTTGCTTATTTAGTTTGAGAATTCCTTTAGCCCCCATTCAGAATGTTAGAACTTTTTTTTGTTTTTCAGAATATTAGAACTTTTGGACAGCCTTTGGACCACAGAGTCTGGCTCAGGAATGTGGGGATGTAATGCTGGGCATTCAGGCATTCCACACATTCAGGCCTGAGTGCTTAATGATCCTTTTCCCTTCCAGGGTATCTAGAAGATTTGGTCCTGTTCATTTAGTGTAGGAAATAGGTCCTACACTTCACATTCCTTCTTTATTCTGCATTTTTAAATGTCTTTGAAGATGGTGGGGTGGGGACAGAAATACTATTAATAATTTCCCACTTAGGGGCACCTAACTGACTGGTAGTAGAGCACGTGACTCTTAATCTCAGGGTGAGATCAAGGCCCACACTGGGCCTAGAGCTTGCTTTAAAAAATTTAAAAATAATTGCCCACTTCGGGCTATGCTCTATAATTTTTTAAAAATTTTCCTGTGTTAAAGTTTCTTCTATTTTATGCATTCCCATTCCCTCACAGTACTAATTCTCTAATTCTGTCCAGGTCTAATAGTGGCCCTGGCCATACCCCAAGCAGAAATAAAGTTGCTGAAGATGTCAAGGAGCAAAACATGTGTACTTACAGTCTGAGTTATCTTTAATGTTTCCATCTTCTTAATGCCAACTAAGTTTTCAGAGATTCTTTTATAGAAGCCCATACTAACCAATTCAAATATATCTTAAACACTCACCATCAACTGGTAGATCATGTTTCAGATCATTAATTTCCTTTTCTGAAAGGCTCATCCCCATATTTTGCAAAGGAGCATCTGCTTTATTGACATCAATAATCTCTCCTGTGAAAAGGAAAAGAATATGAGAAAAACTTATTGGCTCCAAAATACAACCACTGATATTATATATGGTGCATTATGATTATCAGCCTCATGAGAAAGACCAAGACTCAATAAAGTCCATTCATATATATCAAAGGGGTCAATAAGGCTGTTAGACTTAGAATAGAAATCTTCCAGGTGATTGGGCAATTTTTGAATCATTTACACCAAAGGCTAAAATCAAAATATGGCTGACACTGAGGGTTTGTTTGTTTTTTTTTCTGAACTCCCAAATTAGATGTTTCAACTCCTTCCTGACAAAAATCTGTAATCAAGTTCTGTTTCCATTTATGTGGAGGTCTATGTTATTCAGACCAACCTGCCTGCTGGAAACTGAAATCTTGGATAAAATGTAAAAAGCATCTCCTCAAAAGTACTGAAAAGCTGATAAGAGAGTAAGGAATTACTACTGCAAAATCTAATGAAAAGCAGGAACCTAGGGAGGTGAGCAGAACACTGTTATTGCTTCTGCTTGAATGGTATTTGCTCCATCTGGATTTGAACTGTAATGATGGCCTCATGGAGTGTGGGTGATTCTGTCCAATTGCCCAGCAGAAGCAAGTATTCCCTAGGAATGTGCTTCCATCCTTAGCCTCAAAGCGTTCTTTCAATAACTGTCCAGGGAAAATAGCTCACAATCAAACACAGAATGAAAGAAATTACCTGAGAGAGAATAAGCAGAAATAATAAGCAGCAGCAACATGCTCACAAAAACTTCAGATTTAGAAATTATCAGGCACAAATTACAAAACTATTATGCTTACTATGTTTAAAGCAATGGAAAACAAGCTAGAAAGTATCTGCAGGAAACAGCAAGCAATGAAAAGTGACCCAGTATAGCTGAAAAAGAAAAAAACAATTTAGAAATGAAAAGAAGGGGGAAAGAGGAGGAAGGAAACAAGCACCTGTATGGGAACAGGAAGGGGATCCTGAACCACATGGAATTCATCTTCCACCCTCTAGTGAATCTAGGGCTGCAGGCAAGTACAAGTGCTGTCTCACTTTCCTGAGCTTCTTAGTGGGCAGCTCAGGATGTCTATGGAGCCCTCCTACTGGTGCACACCTACTGAGCATATATGGCATCATCTGCACCCATGGAGGCCCGAGCTAGAGCCAAGAGGACACATCACCACATGGTCTAATCTTGACTCAGAATAATGCGGATCTATACTGAATGTGGAAGATTTTGATGTTAAATTTAAATTTGAAAGGATAGTCAATATTTCTGTACCAAAGAAAACAAGAAATAATAGTGTGCTATATGCCTTCATATTTCTTCATTATATTGGGATTTTTAACTTGGGACGATAATAAACATGTACATGTGCTAAGTCATCTGATAAGTGGTTTCTAAACCATAAGAAATCAATCTTCTCACTAGGAAATATGTTACACAGCAAATGGAAGATGGAAAAAAAAAAGAAAAACCAAATATCCTACAATTAAAAAATCACACAAAAAAGATGTTTCCATAAAGAATAGTCAGAACCAGGGTAGGAGGGTGGGGCTGAGGAGCTGTGTGTGTGTGTGTGTGTGTGTGTGTGTGCGTGCGCACGCGCTAGGGAGTGAGGTTAGACCTACCAATATTAAAAGATTATAAAGCTGTTATATTTAAGCCATTCAGAACACAAATAAGGAGACCAATAGAACAGAATGTAAATTCCCCAAATAGACAAGTGCATATAGAAATCAAGTATATAGTTAGAATGGTGTCTCACATTGAAGGGAGTGGTGACAGACTTTTAAGTAAATAATTCTGGACAACTGTAGAGCCATTTTCAAAAAGGTAAACTAGATCTGTATTTCCTGATGGAATGCAATGTGAAGTACACGGTATTACTTACAAAGTATTGTCAAAAAATGTTGAAACTAAAAAAAAATTTTTAAATTAAAAAAATGTTGAAACTGAAAATAATTAAGCCATTTGAGCTGACTCCTAGCTTATAAGGAATACAGATGATAGAGGAAAAAGATATATGAGAAAACAGACAAATTTAGTATGGGGGAAATTCTCCAAGACATTTGGCAAGAGTTTCTTCAAAAAAATCAGTGCCTAGAGAAAAAGAGGGTAGAGGAACAGCTGTAGATTACGTGAGATTCATGTGTCATAACAGATGCAGTGTGTGAGCTTGTTTGGTTTTTTATTTGAACAAGCTCACTATAAAAAATATTTGAGAGATAATAAGGGAAATTTAAAATTAAACTATACAATGGTATTGCAGTTATGTAAAAAATGGTCCATATTTTTAAGAGGTGCATACTGAAATATGTAGGGACAAAATGAAATGGGATTTGCTTTGAACTACTTCAGTCAGAAAAATAAAAAAAAAAGCAAGTGTAACAAATCTTCGTAATTGTTGAATCTAGGTGATAGGTATATGTGAGTTCGTTATATTACTCTTTGTACTTTTGTGTATGTTTGGAAATGCTCATCATAGCCAAAAGGTGGAAAGAACCTAATGCCCATCAGCTGATAGTGGATAAAAAAAATATATACACATATAACAGAATATATTATTTGGCAACAAAAAGGAATGAAGTTGTACACCCATGTTCATAGCAGCATTATTTATAATAACTAAAATGTGGAAGCAACTCAAGTATCCACTGATGGATGAATGAATGTATATATATACAGTAGAATATTATTTGGCCTTAAAAAAGAAGGAAATTTTGACATATGTTACAACATCGTTGAAACTTGAGGACATTATGCTAAGTAAAATAAACTAGTCACAAAAAAATAGAAATAGATACTACATGATTCCACTTATATAAGGTACTTCGAGGAGTCAAAATCATCCAGACAGAAAGTAGAATGGTTGCCAGGGACTGGAGGTAGGGAAGAATGGGGAGTTTTTGTTTAATGGATATATAGTTGTAATTTTACAAAATGAAAAGAATTCTGGAGATGAATCGTGGTAGTGGTTGCACGGTTGCACAAAAATGTGAATGTACTTAATACCAGTGAACTGTACACGACAGTGGTTAAGATAATAAATTTTATGTTTTGTATATTTTACAATAAATTGAAAATAAAAAAGAATGGAATCCTGATACATGCTACAATATGGATAAACCTGAAAACATTATACTAAATGAAAGAAGCTAGTCACAAAGACCACATACTATCCCGTTTATATGAAATGTCCAGAATAGGCAAGTCTATAGAAATGGAAAATAGATCAGTAGTTTCCTAGGGTTTGTGGGGTGGTGGGGGAGAATAAAAGGGTGAGACATATAGGGTATGGGTTTTTTTTTTCTGGGGCGATCTGGGTACTCACAAAGTCCTTTGATAACTCTACTAACTACAGTGATATTGTAATTAGTCCCAATAAAGTAAATTATAACCCCAAAAGGGACATCCAGTGACTCAGACTAGAAGGACATGGGGATGAAATGGGGACAAAGAAGAAATTGGAAGAAGGTAAGAGAACAAGTTTCAGTCTCTATCTCTGTACTGTATATGAAACTGTTTTCCTACCATGTCATTGAGAATTGAATAGACTGCAGTGGGTTACAGGTTTGGCTCAGAACATTGGTTCCTAAATGCAAACAAGATAACAGTAGTTCCTGTAATGTCAGAAGATGACTGTGTGTGGGATAACTATGAGAGCGTCTGGTACTAACAACTGGTATAAGATTACTACATACTATAAAGGGTTTAATTAAGTACAAATGTCAGCAAATATTTGAGGCATCTATCTGTCCGTAGTGTACTATCACTACCCAGCATTGCCAGTCTACCTTTCATTTGGGGTAAAACTCCTTTCATTTATTCCATTCATTAATTAAATATTTACTATGTACCTAATAGGTAAAAGATACTTTGTTGGAGGAGGGATAAAGATGCACACTGAAGGATCAGGCATAGTCTCTGCCAAAAGAAGCTTGCATTTTATAGAAGGGAAGAGTGGTACTCATTTGTAATACAACCAGTTAAGTCAGAGCAAGTTGAGTAAAGGCCACCTCTCAGGATTTTAGCTTATATTACTAGGGTAATGATGATGGTACCAAAATTGTCAAAGAGTATGAAAACAGGAGCCAGAGTTTCTCAACTACTGGACATGTCACTGGCATCTTCTTCAGGAACAATTATTCATCACGTTGAAAAGTCTTACGAATTGCATGGCACTTAGCACCCCTGATACTCAAGTAATTTAATGCTAACAGTGCCCACTCTTACAATCACTTGGTGACAACCATTTGTGACAATCAAATACACCCCCAACATATTTCTAAAGGCCCCATGTGGCTACTTTGGTCAAATACTGCAATGAAAACTATGAACTCAGTTTCTGACAAAATTTATGATGTCTGAGGGACAGTCATAGAATATAAGAAATTTGAATACACAATTCAATATTTAAGTGAGAAAACTGATCTGAGGATATAAATCTGAACATTTCCAGAATATAGGGATAGTGGGGGGAAAAGATGTTTTTCTAGAGAAAGTGTTAAATGAAACAATGAACGAAGACAGAATTTCATTCTGCTCTCTGGGATTTATAAAAATGAAGAAATAGGACTTACTTTTACATTAGGAATTAATCCTTCCTGAAGATCTACAAAATATCTTCTGAGTGCCAATGTCACTAGTTTTAGAAATTCTTACATGCATGTTCACAAGCATAAATTCCCTTCATTTTCTTTTTCTGTTTTTTTATTTTTATTTATTTTATTATGTTATGTTAGTCACCATACAATACATCATTAGTTTTTGATGTAGTGATCCACGATTCATTGTTTTCGTATAACACACAGTGCTCCATGCAGTATGTGCCCTCCTTAATACCCATCACCGGGCTAACACGTGCCCCCACACTCCTCCCCTCAAAGGCACAGTCCTTTCTCAAATACTCACCATTAAGTAGCAGGTTTTCTGTCAGTTTTTCCTGTTCCTTTTCTGGAAGCTTAATCCTCATTTCCCCCAGAATGCTCTCCAAATTACTCGCATTAACCTTCCCTCCTTAGGAAAGCAATAGGGATGGAAAATGAGAAAAATGGAATGTTTCCAAAATATTAAAAATACACTCCCCTTTATATTATTAATTATTTAAAATTTTTTAATTGTTATGTTAATCACCATACATTACATCATTAGTTTTTGATGTAGTGTTCCACGATTCATTGTTTGTGCATAACACCCAGTGTTCCACACAGAATGTGCCCTCTTTAATACCCATCACCAGGCTAACCCATACCCCCACCCCCCTCCCCTTTAGAACCCTCAGTTTGTTTTTCAGAGTCCATCGTCTCTCATGGTTCGTCTCCCCCTCCGACTTACTCCCCTTCATTCTTCCCCTCCTGCTATCTTCTTCTTCTTTTTTTTTTCTTAACATATATTGCATTATTTGTTTCAGAAGTACAGATCTGTGATTCAACAGTCTTGCACAATTCACAGCGCTCACCATAGCACATACCCTACCCAATGTCTATCACCCAGCCACCCCATTCCTCCC
>NW_027397112.1:9869384-9902802 GCF_003265705.2 Callorhinus ursinus
TCCCTCCCACCCCCCACCACTCCAGCAACATTCAGTTTGTTTCCTGAGATTAAGAATTCCTCATATCAGTGAGGTCATATGATACATGTCTTTCTCTGATTGACTTATTTCACTCAGCATAACACCCTCCAGTTCCATCCACGTCATTGCAAATGGCAAGATCTCATTCCTTTTGATGGCTGCATAATATTCCATTGTGTATATATACCACATCTTTGTATTATTGATTTAATTAGCCTGTGTTAATGATTTAAAAAAAGAGAAAATATAATTCATGTCTTTGTATTATCATTTAACACTTTAAATAGGACTATCAAGAGTCATTTGACTTTTCTAATTATTCAGAAAAATTTAACAGGATGGATAAAACTAGAACCTATTTCCTTTTACCTTATCTTAGGACAACTGGAGATAGCAAAATATGCCTAAGCAAAATGTGCCTAAGCACCTAGAGCTGTTGGACCACAGATCACATTGTTCCAAACAAGAACAAGTAGTACTTCTCATTTGCCTGAATTCCCAGATCATTTCAGCTGATCAATTGCTAATCCTTCACTTCAGTGTTTGCTGTGTAGACCTACATTTATTTGATTTCTCCATTTAAGGTTTTTTCATTTTATTTGCACTCTCCCTGTCCCCAGCTTTTTTCTTTTCCCTGAATTTTCTCTTGTCTTTTGTAGCCTTTAGAAACCTCAGCATTGCTTATGATTCACAGTGAAAGAAGTTGCTGATATAATAAATTTTAACATAAGGTTTTAGGATAGCATTTATTTCTATTTAGAGATGTGTTCTTCTGTGATTTTTTAAAATGTCTTCTTGGTGCCAAATTAGTAGCTTTAGAGATTCTTTCCATCACTTCATAAACCCAAGACTTCCTGAGTGGCTCAATGCTATATTAAATGCTCAGTGTTAACTTGCATGTTCAGTCTCAGATTTTTAAATTCCTTTTCTATGAGGTTCAGCCTGTTTTCCAGAAAAGTGTACAATTTGTTGATATTAATCATCCCCACCTCCTTAGGAAATTGAGAGAAAAAGACCAAAATTTAGTGACTCTTAAATGGGACCCAAACTATTAATTCCTGTATAGTTATAAGTTTTAGCATAAAGACAATAGCTAACTAAATTCTTTGATATTTAAAAGATGTTCAATAATAGAGTTAGAATAAAATCTCTTCCCTTGATCAATCCATATAGCAGAAAGTATTAAAGGAAATTGATGAACTGCTCAGTGAAATACAGTTGTGGAGATAACAAATTTCATACTTCCATCTAATAAGTGTGATTTTTTGTTGTTGTTGTTGATGATACCCAGGGAAATTTTTCTTTTTCTGAGTAAATTTCCCTAACCATTACTAATTTTTTATTTTTTAAAAATATTTTATTTATTTATTTATTTGAGAGCGACAGAGTGAGAGAGAGAGAGTACGAGAGCAGGCAGGGGCAGAGGCAGAGGGAGAAGCAGACTCCCAGCTGAGCAGGAAGCCCAATGTGGGGCTTGATCCCAGGACCCTGAGATCATGACCTGAGCCAAAGGCAGATGCTTAACCAACTTAGCCAGCTAGGCACCCTAATTTTTTGTTTATTAATCACTCTTCAGACTAGACTTATTTTCTTTTTTGCCACAAATTGTAAACCTTCTATAAATTATGGAACTCCATCCCCCAAGATATAATGTAGATTGTCCACAAAAGTACAGATGGATTAAAAGAAGCATAAATGTGCTATCAAAGTATTTGAAAGGTGGCAAGTATCAAAATTTAATATCTTATGTCTTTTTTCTTTATTTTTTAAATTTAATTTAATTTTATTATGTTAATGTTAGTCACCATACAATACATCATTAGTTTTTGATGTAGTGATCCACGATTCATTGTTTTCATATAACGCGCAGTGCTCCATGCAGTATGTGCCCTCAATACCCATCACCAGGCTAATCCATCCCCCTACCCCCCCTCCCCTCTAAAACCCTCAGTTTGTTTCTTGGAGTCCATAGTCTCTCATGGTTCATCTCTTCCTCTGATTCCCCCCCCTTCATTTTTCCCTTCCTTCTCCTAAAGACCTTTATTGCACAGCAAAAGAAACTATCAACAAAACATGAAGACAACCTAATGAATGGGAGAAGACATTAGTAAATGATGTATCTAGTAAGGGGTTAAAATCCAAAATATATAAAGAACTCATACAACTGAATACCAAAAAAGCAAATAATCTAATTTAAAAATGGGCAGAGGACCTGAATAGACACTTTTCCAAAAAAGACATACAGATGGCCAACAGACACATGAAAAGATGCTCAGCATCACTCATTGTCAGGGAAATGCAAATCAAAACCAAAATGAGGTATTACTTCACACCATCAGAATGGCTAGTATCAAAAAAATAAGAAATAATAAGTGTTGGTGAAGATGAGGAGAAAAGTGAACCATTGTGTACTATTGGTGGGAATGTAAATTGATGCAGCCATTCTGGAAAACAGTATGGGGGTTCCTCAAAAAGTTGAAAATAGAGCTACTGTATGATCCAGCAATTGTACTTCTGGGTATTTACCCCAAAGATACAAATGTAGGGATCCAAAGGGGTATGTGCACCCCAATGTTTATAGCAGCAATGTCCACGATAGCCAAACTGTGGAAAGAGCCAAGACGTCCATTGACAGGTGAATGGATAAAGAAGACGTGGTATGTATATATATAGATATCTATATCTATATCTATATCTATACACACACACACACACACACACACACGCACACACAATGGAATATTATGCAGCCATCAAAAGGAACGAAATCTTGCCATTTGCAACGACGTGGATGGAACTGGAGGGTATTATGCTGAACAGAATAAGTCAATCAGAGAAAGACATGTATCATATGATCTCACTGATATGAGGAATTCGTTTTTTTTTTAAGATTTATTTATTTGAGAGAGAGAGAATGAGAGATAGAGAGCATGAGAGGGAAGAGGGTCAGAGGGAGAAGCAGACTCCCTGCTGAGCAGGGAGCCTGATGTGGGACTCTATCCCAGGACTCCAGGATCATGACCTGAGCCAAAGGCAGTCGCTTAACCAACTGAGCCACCCAGGCGCCTGATATGAGGAATTCTTAATCTCAGGAAACAAACTGAGGGTTGCTGGAGTGGTGGGGGGTGGGACAGATGGGGTGGCTGGGTGATAGACATTGGGGAGGGTATGTGCTATGGTGAGCACTGTGAAATGTGTAAGACTGTTTAATCACAGACCTGTACCTCTGAAACAAATAATACATTATATGTTTAAAAAAAAAGAAGAAGATAGCAGGAAGGGAAGAATGAAGGGGGGAAAATTGGAGGGGGAGACGAACCACGATAGACTATGGTCTCTTAGAAACAAACTGAAGGTTCTAGAGGGGAGGGGGTAGGGGGATGGGTTAGTCCGGTGATGGGTATTAAAGAGGGCACGTTCTGCGTGGAGCACTGGGTGTTATGCACAAACAATGGATCGTGGAACACTACATCAAAAATTAATGATGTAATGTATGGTGATTAACACAACATAATAAAAAAAACTAAAAATAGAAGTACCATATGATCTAGTAAGTCCACTTCTGGGTATTTATGAGAAAAAAATGAAAACACTAATTTGAAAAGATATACGTGTACTATGTTCACTGCAGATTTTGTACAATAGCGAAGTATGGAAGCAGACTAGGTGTCCATTGGTAGATGAATGCATAAAGAAGATGGGGTATATATACATGATGGAATACTATTCAGCCATAAAAAAGAATGAAATCTTGTCATTAATGACAACACGGATGGACCTGGAGGGTATTATGCTAAGTGAAATAAGTGAGACAGAGAACTACAAATACCATATGATTTTGCTTACATATGGAATCTAAAAAATAAAACAAACAAATAACAACAGACTCAAATATATAGAGAACTGGTGGTTGCCAGAGTAGAGGTGGGTGAAGGATAGGTGAAACAGGTGGAGATTAAGAGGTACAAGCTTCCAGTTATAAAGAAAATAAATCACAGGGATGAAGAGCATAGCATAGGGAATATAGTCAATAATATTGTAATAACTTTGTGTGATGACAGATGATATCTACATTTAACACAGTGAGTAGTTCTGTAATGTGTGTAATTGTTGAATCACTATGTTGTACACCTGAAACTAATATTGTATGTCAACTATACTTCAATTAAAAATAAAGAAACTAAAAAAAAGGCCTTCGTGCCATCCATTAGCCTATTCTGATAGATCTTTCTATCAGCTTTAAGAAAGATACAAATCAAAATCTCGCCAAAATGATATGAAGATTCATTAAGGCAACAGACAAGCCATCATTTCAGAGTCAGACTTTATATATCCCTAAAGTACAACTGTACTCTCAATAATTTTAAAAAATATGTGAAATGGAAAAAATAAGCCACTCTTCATTATGGGCCTCTATTGCTGGGCCTCTAGCATGCTGAACACTCCCCATTCATTTATTCTTTGTGATTTCTCATTTATTTCCATTGAATACTTTTCAATGCCTCCATTTTTCTCTTAATTCTCATTTTAAACTTTAGGACTCACAATGGATTCAAGAATAATAGCCAGCATTTCTCATCCATGGTCACAGGATTTCTGACAAGAGCCAACTGATTCACAAACTAAAAATGAGATGACACAGTTGGTATTTCTTCTTAAGATAAAACAGTAATGCCTTTTAAAGATTTTTTTGGACATTCTTTCATTTTTACTTAGATAGGAAATAGAATTGTTACAGAAATTCTCACCATTGATTGGCAGATTGTTCACCAACTCCCCATGTTTCTTATCTTTGAGTTCTCTCCCCATGTTTCCTGGAACTTTTTTCAAGTCATTGACATCAACCTTTCCTTCAAAGCAAAAGAAATGAAGACTTCTGGCATTATTGTGAATGATGTCATGATTCCATATAATTAAAAAAAATTGTCTTAAAAAATAAATAAAATAAAAAAAAATTGTCTTTGCAGCATTACAGCCAACTGCTGGATGAAAAGAGACCCAACCAAACAAATGGGCCTTTGGGTCTTCAGATAAACTTTCTTGTTAAGTCTAATATAATCTCCAAATGATAGGCAAGGCAACAGAACATGCAATTACAAGTATAAACTTTGCAGGAAATTAGAATGATACAGATTGCTGATCTAAATAGTTTTATCAGCATTTTTATTGCTTTATTTTGAGATTACCTCTAACTTTACCAAAATTTTCCTTCACTGTTTACTGTGTTGAACTGGAATTTAGCTTTCCTGTCATGAAAGAAGATATGCTAATTATTGGCAAAGACTCTAGATAATGACTTTGGAAACAACAAAGAGCACTGAAGTTTTATTGCTAAAAGTTCTGATAATCCAGCATCTAACTGTACGCATTTATATATAAACATTTTTTTAAAGAAGTGTAGGGAGAGATTTTTAAAGTCCATATAATCATGATGTGGAAAGAGCATTATATTACTTAGTGAAAATAATTTGGTTCTCAGATTTCTAGTAGCACCTTACTCTTAGGTGTTATTCTAAGATGTTACCTCTAATAGCTTTTACTCCATCCATTCCATCTGTTAAGATACTGACACCAAACTTCCCATTAGCTGTTAAAAAAAAAAAAAAAAAAGGCTAAGTTGGGATCCAGAAAAAGACAGAGCTTTAGAATAAAAACATAAAGTATCTATGCTGTGAAAAAACTCCAGGCAGAGTCCAGTATTTCCACTATTTAATTTGAGTGCATTTTCAATTCTTAATTTCAGGCTTTCTAGGATTCAGTCTGTATTAGCAAAATAGACTCTTCGGGCAATTCATGCTGTCCATGTTTTCTCTGGAAACTTTCAGTTCTGGCAGGGACACAAAACTCATGCAGGTACCAAGAGTAAAAGAAGTAAAGACCAAAAAGAATGAAATCTTGCCATTTGCAATGACGTGGATGGAACGGGAGGGTATTACGCTGAGCGAAATAAGTCGATCAGAGAAAGACATCTATCATATGACCTCACTGATATGAGGAATTCTTAATCTCAGGAAACAAACTGAGGGTTGTTGGAGTGGTGGAGGGTGGGAGAGATGGGGTGGCTGGGTGACAGACATTGGGGAGGGTATGTGCTATGGTGAGCGATGTGAATGGTGAAAGACTGTTGAATCACAGACCTGTACCTCTGAAACAAATAATACATTATATATTAAGAAAAAAAAAAAGAAGATAGCAGGAGAGGAAGAATGAAGGCGGGGAAATCGGAGGGGGAGATGAACCATGAGAGACGATGGACTCTGAAAACCAAACTGAGGGTTCTAGAGGGGAGGGGGGTGGAGGGATGGGTTAGCCTGGTGATGGGTATTAAAGAGGGCACGTTCTGCATGGAGCACTGGGTGTTATATGCAAAGAATGAATCATGGAACACTACATCAAAAACCAATGATGTAATGTATGGTGATTAACATAATAAAAAAAATTAAGTAAAGACCAGAATTCTCATCTCACATCTTTTACTAATGTACTTTCTGTTCTTCTCTTTAATCAGTGTCCCTTTCAGAATGGCTGGTGACTAATTATTACTCTACCATTGCAGCAATAGCTATTAGTTCTTTATTACTCCAAATAATTATTTTTTTCTTATTCTTTTCTGCTTATTTCAGTTCATCTCTTGATTCATCTTTCCACACTCATTAATTCTCCATTCATTAATTCATACATGAAGGGTGACAGATATAAAGCCTCACTCCAAAGAACCACCAAACAGACCAGATAATGACAATTCTTAGGGAATAAGGCTTTGAAAGAGCTCCAGCCTCCCCACTGTTCCCTCCAGTGGCTTCCAGGCTACTAGTTTTCACTGCAAATATAGAGTGTTATTTTTCAAGACTATTATGGAGCTGTAAGACAGGGGATGGGAATATGGCAAGTTAAAACATCACAGAGCCTACTACTCTTACAGAGATTCAGTCTTTTTTTCTTAAAAAATGCTCCTCAGATTGCAGCAAACCTTTGGTTAATGTCCAGTCCTAAAAATGTTAATTTTGATAATTTTTGCCAGTTTTCTCACTGCTTTTATGGAAGAGAGAGTTTTTTGGTGGCTCTTACTCTGCCTTTTATCTGACATCCCCAGGTGAGTTTCTAAACTAACTAAACTAGGTGAGAAGCTAAAAATTACCTTATCTGGCAATTATTGATAGCTTCACCTAATTATCTTTTCCTGATATCCCAATAAAACTTAAAAGCATAAAGAAAATAAGCAAATAAAAAACTACATATTTTTCATTGGTACACAACAGTACTAGAAAATTAAGGAATGATTTAATAAAAAATATCTTTTGGAAAAAAACCTCACCCTATTAGAAGGGTATGGAAACCCATGGCAAAGATATAACTAAATAGCATTTGAATCATATGAAAAAAACATATTTACGTGTAAGAGGCAGTATTCAGTAAAATGTTTCTAGGTGATATTTCTTGATCTCATTGGATTGTGCCCAGCTAAACATATTCTATTTCAGTTTATTTAAAGTGGGGATTACTCTGTGATTCATCACACTTCAATCCTAATTAATATTTTCTTTAATATCTATAATTCTGACCTTGAATCATGAAATCTGGTCCAAGGATATGGCCTATATATAACTAGGAAAAATGTCATACATTTTGGCTGAAACCCTGTAGCCCTTGTTCCTGTGAAAGCAACATTCTCAGCTTCAACTAGAATACTAAGAATTGTGATATACTAGACATTAAGCTCCTTAGGTCAAGGACTATGTTTATTTTTATTCACCATTCTATCTCTAGCGCTTAGCATAACACCTGACATACAGTGCTCAGTAAATATTTGCTGAATAAATGAATAGTGAAAAAGTACCAACTTTAGATTATTATATTAAGAGAAAAAATCATTCTTATTTCAGCTACATAAGTCCTATAAAAAATATCAGCCTCAAAACCCAAATTTTCAGGAAGGTACCTTCCTTTTCAGGAAGGTACAATGATACCTAAATCACTCACCATCAACTGGTAGAGTTGGAGTAAGATCATTAAGTTCCTCAGCTGTAAGTTTGATTGCCATGTTTTCAAGAATAGAGTCAAGGTCATGGTCATCAACCTGCAACCCTATAAAAAAAGAAAGACCTGAGGAAATTAAAATAAAAGTCAAAATATAATATTAATTCCTATGTATAGTAGTTATTAATTTCATTGTAAAAAGAGGTTAAGGACATTTAAGTGTTTAAAGAGAGTCATTAATGGACT
This sequence comes from Callorhinus ursinus, assembly GCF_003265705.2. Lineage (NCBI taxonomy): Eukaryota > Metazoa > Chordata > Mammalia > Carnivora > Otariidae > Callorhinus > Callorhinus ursinus. Next base: position 9,877,629 of record NW_027397112.1, read on the forward strand.
AAAATTAATCCATTCATTTATATCTGATACATCTAATATTGAAGATAAGCTTGCATAACAATACATTGAAATAGGGCTGAGAAACCATTCAGGTTAATTTTGGCAGCAAAACAGCAAATCTAACAGTTTTTCATATAAATATCTATACAAATCAAGTTGAGTTTGGTCACTGTATTTCAAGATATACTATCTTAAACTTTTATAGCTAGGCCTACATTTTATTATTTCCACATCCAAAGTTGAGGTAAACCTAAATATTTAGAACATCTTTTAAATATAAAACAAAATTATTTCATCAATACGAACATATATATTAAAACTAATTATGGAAATATATGTGAGAATGGCAGGAAGCAATATTTAATAAGAAAAAAGGCAAAACACAAGAGTCTCAATCTGACTTCTCAATTTGCATCTTACTCACCTATTATATCTTTTGGACAAGTCAGCAACCTATTTTTATATACATTTATACTAGCTGTAGATGGAAGAAACACATAATTTAGGTCATAGAGAAAATATCTAGACATGCTAAAATAATACCAAATATCTAAGTTCAGAAATATAGAGCATAATATAATTTGCTCCTAAAATTTACCTAATATCTTCTAGAAATATTAAAAAGTGTAAACAAAATTCTTAATATATATGGTAAATCTATCATTTCTTTAGCACCTGAGACAATTATTAATACCTACCATGCCAAAGCAAAACACTTCCATATGTTGTATTTTTTCTGAGTCCACCTTTTTTCCCTCTCCTATTATAGCTCTACATCTCTCCTCCTCCTCCTCCTGTTTCCTAGAGGTCTTAACCAAAGGCATCTCAATGGAATGAAAAATAACTATTAATATTCCTTATTCTAAATGGCAAGAATTATGATTGATGAGCCTCTTGATTTACATGTTTTAAATGGAAATTTATGTATTCCTATATATTAAAAATAATCACCCTTAAAATTATGGCTATTTTTAAACTCTAACTTATAAATGATCTGAAATAAGCAGAGTATTCGATAATAAAATAATTTAAGGATATAACCCTAATTCCCTGAAGATTCTACCCGATACTTGCAATTCTGAAAAACTCCCTTTATGACTATATTAACTCTGTTGCAGGCAATATGAACTCTCTTGAAGACGATTCTGATAGTTGAAATGCCCACCATTAACTGGAAGTGACTTATTTAGCTCCAAGTGTTCTTTATGTGAGGGCTCTATCCCCATTTTTTGCAGGACATTATCCAGCTCACTGAAGTCAACTTCTCCTCCTTCAAAACAAAAGAAGCAGAAAAAGATAACATTTTTTAAATATCATAATTTCAAATTATTAAAGAGAAATAAGGCATAATGATACCTGCTAAACAACAAGCAGTCAATTGGCAGACACAGAGAATGAATAGTATTTCTTTAACACTGGTAAAAGAGATGTTCCCATAATGATGGTTATAAAATAATATTTCACAATTAAGGTTCATATAATTTAAAAATTATTAGAATAATAAAGATGATTGGTACAAATAACTGTTTAAAATAGGGTATGAGATTAAGCTAGAAATCAATAGGAAGAGATACTAGAAAAATCCTCTAAGTTTGGAAATTAAAGAATCCCTCTCTAAATAAATTATGTGTCCAAAAAAAAACCACACTGGAAATTAGAATATATTTTGAATTGAGTAACAATAATAATATTACATATTAAAACTTGCAAAGGTGTACTCAGAGGGAAATTTACACCCTTAAACACATATAGTAGAAAAGATGAAAAGATCAATAACCCAAGGTTCTATCTCAAGAAGTTCGAAAAGAACAGCAAATTAAAACCCCCAAAAGGAGAAGAAAAATAATAAGGACAAAAGCAGAAATTACTAAAGTGAAAAACAAACTTTAAATAAAATGAATACAGCCAATGTTGGGTTTTGGAAGACTAACAAAAGTGGTAAATGCCTGCATTAAGACCGACAAAGGAAAAAAGGAGAGAAAGCACAAATAACAGATATTTTTAATGACAAAAAGGACATCACCAAGAATAGCCAAGAGAAGTCTAAGGAAATAAAACAAATTTGGAGGATTTACGCTTCAGATACCAAGACATATTAAAGCTATGGACCAAAAAATAGACCAAAGAAAAAGAACAAAAAGAATGAAAAGCCCAGATATATGCAACACATTTAGTTGGCCTTACATTAAAGTAGGGAAAGGATCATCTTGTCAATAAATAGTGCTGAATATCCATTTAGAAACAGACAGTTACAGAAGGGAGGAGGGTGGGGGGAGGGGGTAGACGGGTGATGGGTATTAAGGAGGGCATGTGTTGTGATGAGCACTGGGTGTTATACACAATCAATGAATCATTGAACACTACATCAAAAACTAATGATGTACTATATGTTTGCTAACTGAATATAAAAAAAAGAAACAAAATAGTGACCCTTATTCCATATCATATAGAAAAATCAATTCTGAGTGGATTATAGATCTAAATGTGAAAGGAAAATAACAAAACTCCCAGAAGATAAAATAGGAAAAGTTTTCATGACCCTAGTGTATGCAAGGATTTCTCAAACAAGCCCCCAAACACTCTAACTATAAAAGAAAAGATTGACTAATTCAATTACATGTGAAAGGGAAACTTTTGTTCATCAGAAGATAAAATACAACAGGAGACCCTGTGCACTGCTGCCAGCATCCTGGCAGGGAAGCTGAGGTCACCATCAAACTTGAAATATTTAAAGTGGAGACAATCAAAGTGCATTGTTGTGGATGATGGTGCTGTGGTAAAATGTGTCTTCTGATATTCTACACAATGAACAAATTTCCATCTGAGTATGTACTGTTTTTTTTTTTTAAGATTTTATTTATGTATCCGAGAGAGAGAGAGAGAGAGAGAGAGAGAGAGAGAGAGCACGAGCTCTCGCATGAGCATAGGGGAGTAGCAGAGGCAGAGGGAGAACAGACTCCAGCTGAAAGGGAGCTCAATCCCAGGACCCAGAGATCATGACCCAAACCAAAGGCATATGCCTAACAACTGACAGCCACCTAGGTGCCCCTGTGCTGACTGTTTTTGACAACTATGCAGTCACAGTTATGATTGGTGGAGAGCCGTACGCTGTTGGACTTTCTGACACTATAGGGCAAGAGGATTATGACAGAGTACGACCACTGAGTTATCCACCAACAGATGTATTTCTAGTCTGTTTTTCAGTGGTCTCTCCATCCTCATCTGAAAATGTGAAGGAAAAGTGGGTGCCTGAGATAACTCACCACTGTCCAAAGACTCCTTTCTTGCTGGTCAGGACCCGAATTGATCTTAGAGATGAGTCCTCTATGATTGAGAAACTTGCCAAGAACAAACAGAAGCCTGTCACTCCAGAGACTGCTGAAAAGCTGGCCCATGACCTGAAGGTGGTCAAGTATGTGGAGTATTCTGCACTAGCACAGAAAGCCTTAAAGAATGTATTTGACCAGGCAATACTGGCTGCCTGGAGCCTCCAGAACCAGAGAGCCACAGGTGTACACTGCTATGAACATCTCTCCAGAGTCCTTCTGCACAGCTGGTGTCAGCATCGTACTAAAAGTAATGTTAAATCAAACTAAAGATGAAAAATTAAAATTTGTTTTTGCAGTAATGACCAATGCCCTGCACCTACCCACATACACTCATGTGAGACAAGATCTATGGATATGGTCCCCCTCCCCCCTCAATACTAGTTAATCTGAATAATTGTGTATTGTCAGAAAAGTGATTAGTACTGGTTTTTGTTTTGTCATTTCAAAAGTATTTTTTTGTTTAAAAGCAAGGCGTGCTTGTGATGACTCTGTAATAGACTGATTTGTGTTGTTGAAGCTGCTCCCAGGCTCCACCTACACTGGAGAATAACATGGAACATCTAGGTTGGGGTTTTTTTTTTCTTTTTTGGTGGAGAGAGAGAGTGTGTGTGTGTGGGGGGGTTGTTTTCATTTAGTAATGTTTTTTAAATTCATGAACCATTGGACAGCCCTTAAGGGGAGGAGGATGGATTGATTTCACATTCCACTTCCTAGATCTAGTTTAGAACACTTATTCCCCAACTGGTGCTCTTAGGAAGGAGTATAGTAAATGCCTCAATAACATACTTTGAAAGTTGCCTTGCTCTCCACCCTTGAGTAGGTCCAGTACTTGATGAAACTCATGAAAGTGGGTGGAACCTGTTTTACCCCTCCTCTTTTCTAGGATGTGCTATATATGTGACTGTGATTTTCAAGGAAATTTGTTTGCCATTTGCTGATATTTTTTTGAAGTTCACTTCTAACTTCTTTCACTGATAAATGAAGAAAAGTGCTATACCTTTTGAAATACACCAAATGGACTGAATAATTTTAAAAATATTTTCTCTGTCAAAAAAAAAAGAAGATAAAATACAAGTGAAAAGGCAAAATACACAGTGAGATATTTACAATTTATAAAACCTGCAATGGATGTGTATCCAGAATACATAAAAAACTATAGATAAAAGACAATAAATAAAATATTCAACATGGACTTCCAGGGAAGATGGTGAAGTAGGAGGATCCTAAGCTCACCTTGTCCCATAGATACACCTATATACATCCACACATCAGTGTAACTAACTCAGAAAATGACCTGAAGACTGGTAGCATAGACCCTCCACAGTTAATTGAAGAGAAGAGGTTACACTGAAAAAAAAATGGTAGGAAGGCAGAGATGTGGTTGGAACCAAACTCCCAGGAAGACTAATGACAAATGGGAGGGACACCACAAGCACAGACAAGGGAGAGGACTAGACCTCGTACCAGGCACCCTAGACATAGGGAACCAGCACTGTGAAGACAAATCTCCATAACATTTGGCTTTAAAAACCAGAGTGGCTTAACTTTGACATTTTTACCATCAGTGGATCTCAGTGAGAACTTCAACAAAGAGATAGAAAATATAAAAAAGAACCAGAGATGAAGAACTCAATAACTGAAATTAAAAACACTTTAGAGTAAATAAGTAGACTACAGGAAGCAGAAGAACAGATCAGCAGGCTGAAAGACAGTAATGGAAAGCAACTAAGCTGAATAGGAGAAAGAAAAAAGAATAATAAAAAATGAGAATAGGTTAAGGGAACTCAGTGACACCATCAAGTATAATAACAATAGCATTACAGGGATCCCAGAAGAAGAGAGAGAAAAGGGCGCAGAAAATTTATTAGAAGATATAATAGCTGAAAAATTCCCTAATTTGGGAAAGGAAACAAATCCAGAGACACAGAGAGTCCCCAACAAAATCAACCCAAGGAAGTCCGCACCAAGACATATAATAATGAAAATGGCAAAAAATAGTGGTAAAGAGAGAACTTTAAAAGCAGCAAGAGAAAACAGTTATATACTAGGGAAACTCCATAAAGTTATCAGCTGAATTTTCAGCAGAAACTTTGCAGGCCAGAAGGGAGTGATTCAAAGTGCTGAGAAGAAAAAACCTGCAACCAAAAATACTCTATACAGCAAGGCTATCATTCAGAATAGAAGGAAAGATAGTTTCCCAGACAAACAAAAGTTAAAGGAGTTCCTCACCACTAAACTAGCCTCACAAGAAATGTTAAAAGGAATTCTTTAGAAAGGAAAGGCCATAATCAAGAGCAAGAAAATTAGGAAAGGAAAATATTTCACAAGTGTATACAAACATAACAAAAGTAGTAGATTAATCACTTATAAAACCAGTATGGGGGCGCCTGGGTGGCTCAGTCATTAAGCGTCTGCCTTTGGCTCAGATCATGATCCCGGGGTCCTGCGATCAAGCCCCGCGTCGGGCTCCCTGCTCAGCGGGAAGCCTGCTTCTCCCTCTCCCACTCCCCCTGCTTGTGTTCCCTCTCTCGCTGTGGCTCTCTCTGTCAAATAAATAAATAAAAAATAAAATCTTTAAAAAAACAAACAAAAAGACCCAGCATGGAGGTTAAATCACAAAAGCAGTAAAATCAATTATAGCTATAAAAATCAGTCAAGAGATTCACAAAATAAAAGGACGTAAAGTATGATATTATATATATAAAATGTAGGGCAGGGTAAAAATTTAGTGCTTTATTTTTTTTCTAAATATTTTATTTATTTATTTGACAGAGAGAGAGACAGTGAGAGAGGGAACACAAGCAGGGGGCATGGGAGAGGGAGAAGCAGGCTTCCTGCTGAGCAGGGAGCCCAACATGGGGCTCGATGCCAGGACCCTGGGATCATGACCTGAGCCAAAGGCAGACGCTTAATGACTGAGCCACCCAGGTGCCCCAAATTTAGTGCTTTTAGAATGGGTTCAAACTTAAGCAACGAGCAAACTAATATAGATTGCTATATGCATAAGATATTATATATAAACCTAATGGTAACTACAAATCAAAAACCTGTAATAGAAATGCAAAAAATAAAAAGAAAGATATTCCAGCATATCACTGAAGAAGGCCATCAAACCACAAAGGAACAGAACAAGAAAGGAACAAAGAAGAACTACAAAATCAATCATAAAACAAGTAAGAAAATGGTCATAAGTGCATACCTATCAATAATTACTATGAATGTAAATGGACTAAAAAACTTCAATCAAAAGACATGGGGTGATGAAATGGATACAAAAGCAAGACCTATTTATATGCTGTGTACAAGAGACTCATTCCAGACCTAAAGACACATGCAGATTTAAAGTGAAGGTATGGAAAAACATTTATCATGCAAATGGAAGTGAAAAAATAAAAGCTGGGGTAGAAATACTTATATCAGACAAAATAGACTTTAAAACAAAGGCTGTAACAAGGGACAATGAGGACATTACATAATGATAAAAGGAACAATCCAACAAGAAGGTAAAACAATTGTAAATATTTAGACATTAACATGGGAGCACCCAAATACATAAAGCAACTATTAATAGATATGAAGGAAGAAATCAATAGTAATACAATAACAGTAGGGGACTTTAACACCCCACTTACATCAATGGATAGATTATCCAGACAGAAAATCAACAAGGAAACAGTGGCTTTGAATGACACATTAGACCAGATGGATCTAAAAGATATATTTAGAACATTCCATCCAAAAACAGTGGAACACACATTCTTTTCAAGTGCATATGGAACATTCTCCAGAATAGATCACATTAGGCCACAAAACAAGTCTCAACAAATTCAAAAGGATTGAAGTTGGCAGCCTATGGACTGGGAGAAGATATTTGCAAATGACATATCAAATAAAGGGTTAGTATCCAAAATATATAAAGAACTTATACAACTCAACAATAAAAAACCCCAAATAAACCAATTAAAAAATGGGTAGAAGACATGAACAGACATTTCTCCAAAGAAGACATACAGATGGCCAACACATGGAAAGATGCTCAATATCACTCATCATCAGGGAAATGCAAATCAAAACTACAATGAAATATCACCTCACACCTGTCAGAATGGCTAAAATCAAAAACACAAGAAACAACAGTTGTTAGCGAGGATCTGGAGAGAAAGAAACCTTATGCACTGTTGGTGGGAATACAAGCTGGTGAAGCCACTGTGGAAAACATTATGGAGGTTCCTCAAAAAATTAAAAATAGAACTACCCTATGATCCGGTAACCACACTACTGGGTATTTACCCAAAGAATACAAAAGCACTAATTCAAAAGGATATATGCACCCCTATGTTTACTGCAGCATTATTTATAATAACCAAATTATGGAAACAGCCCATGTGTCCATCAAGTGATGAATGGATAAAGAAGATGTGATACACACACATACAAACACACACACATAATGGAATATTATTCAGCCATAAAAAGAATGAAATCTTGCCATTTGCAACATGGATGGAGAGAGAGACTATAATTCTAAGTGAAAAAAGTCAGTCAGAGAAAGACAAATATCATATGTTTTCACTCATATGTGGAATTTAAGAAACAAAACAAATGAACAAACAGAAAAAAGAGAGATAGGTAAACCAAGAAACAGACTCTTAACTATAGAGAACAAACTGATGGTTACCAGAGTGGAGGTGGGTGGGGGATGGGTGAAATAGGTGATGGGGATTAAAGAGTACACTTAGCATGATGAGCAGTGAGTAATATATAGAGGTGTTGAACCACCATAATGTACACCTGAAACTAATATAACACCTTATGCTAATTATATTTGAATTTAAAAAATAAATATTTTTAAAAATTCAATATGTAAAACACAGACATCCAAGCAGACAAACAGGTAACAGACATGAAAGGAACTTTACAAAAGAAGTATCCAAATAACCAATAAACATGAAAAAGGTGCTCAACATCATTAAACACTAGGGATATGCAAACTGTAACAGTGGGATTCTACAGCATGCACACCAAAATGGCTAAAATGGAGAAGAGAGAAGTATTAGCAAGGATGTAAAGCAATTGAAACTCATATACTGTTGGTTGATGTATAAAATGGTACAACTACTTTAGAAAATGGATTGACAATATCTAACAAAGTATACACAATCCTATTCTATAACAAAGCAATTTCATTTCTAGGTATATGGCCTAGAATTATGCACATATGTTCACCAAAAGGCATATACAGAATATTCATAGCAATATGTTCTTCATAACTGCTCCAACCTGGAAATGTGCTGTGATGGTAGATTGGAGAGGTATATTGTGGTATACTTATACAGTGGAATATTGCACAGCAATGTATTCAGGTACAATGAGTTAGTTAGAAATCATTTCAGCCACTACGGCAGGTTCTCTAAAGATCTCTTTGACGATAATTTAGTAGATTTTATAACACGAAGCAATGAAAATTAACAAACTGCTGCTACATGCAACAATATGGATGAATCTCAGAGAATAACATGTACTATAATGTTAAAGAAGTCAGACATCATGGAACACAAATCATATGGTTCCATTTACACAAATTTCAAAAAGAGGTGAAACTAATCTGTGGTCCTAGACTAAAGGATGCAGTTACCACCAGAGAGTATGGAGGAAGTGACTGTGAAGTGGTATAGGAGATCTTCTGGATTATTGATAATGTTTATTTCTTAACCAGGTGATAGTTAAATAGATATGTTCACTTTGCAGTAATTCTTAAGCTGGACTCACATGATTATATGATATAGTAATAATGTATTTCATACTTCAGTAAAATATTTATCATAGAAAAAATATAGTTTAAAGAATTGGGATCTCAAATTTACAGTAACTTCTCACTGACCTGTAATATCTTGCACTGTATCCATCAGTGTTTTCAGATCAGTCTTCCCTTTAGCTATAAAATAAGGCATAACTGAGATACAAAGCAGATTCATTCAAAAATTATAAAACAATAAACCAGAAACGAGCTAAATTCCATCATTCCATATCATTATTTGGGCTCATTTTAATTGCATAATTCTTAGTTTTCTGAGATTGACCTAAAATATGGCAGTGGTAGCAGGGACAGAGAGACATTGATGGATTTATATGTGGGATTTTTTTCAATGTTTTATTATGAAAATTTGTAAACATAGAGCAAAGTTGAAAGAATTGTGCAATAAACACCCTTATGTCCACCATCTAGATTCTACTATTTAACATTTTACTCTACTTGGTTTGTCACAAATCTATCCATCTACTCAACTGTGTGTGGTGATTTTTAAATTTAGGTTTCTATAAATGTAAAACTTACAAAATTAGGTGATAATCCAGATAATGGGTGATAGGAAATGAGGGACTCAAAAATGAATCCCATATATCTAGCTTAGGTAACTAGATGGACAATGACAGCACAAATGAGATTGAGAATACAGGACCAGGAGACTAGGTGGGAAAATAGTGAATTCAGTTTTAAATGTGTTGAGAAAAAAGAAGCCTCCCATGGAATATCCAAGTGGAACTGTCTAGCAGGCATTTGGATATACCAGTCTGAAGACTATACAAGAAATACAGACTTACAGTCACAAGCATATAGATGACAGATCGAACCACAGAGAGAGAGATGAGATTATCCAGAGAGAGTATGTAAAATGGAAATCAGAGAATGAGCAGATCCAGGTCAGAGAGAACAACACAGAAAAGCCAAAAGAGCATAATTTGAAGAAGGTTAGTATTATCACGAATATAAAAGACAGTAGAAAGCGCCAATAAAAAGTGAATAATGTCTAATGCAACAGGCAAATGGCAAGTTACTGGTGCCGTGAGAGAAGTTTCAGTAGTATTATGGGGCTGTGTCAGAATACAGGAATGAATGGGAAATGTGGGAAGGATATACAGTGCCCTTTCATTCATTTCCTTTTCCATCTTTTAGTTGTGCTTTCTGAACATTCCCAGATGTGAAAGATGGTCTTGGAATCAATCTAATCAAGTGCTTTGCACTGTATATGGATTCAGAAAATGGAAGACATTTTCGTTCTTACTCTAGAACTAGAGTTTTTTCTGAGATTTTGCATGGTTTTTATCATCACAAAATTAGTCTGTTGCAAAAATATGTTTTGAAAGCATAGTATCTCAGTTTTACATCAACTTCTCACATGTAACAGCTTTCACTTATTCATTAGTTTATTGGGTTCAACATTTCCGTCAGCTGTAAAACGAGGTACAAATTACAGAGATCACAATGAGATTCAAGAACAGAATATGAAATTCTTAATTGTGAAACAGAGCATAGGAAATCAACAATTTCCCATGATTTTTATTACAGTTGTATTTCTATCCTCCCTCCCCACATCATAAAAACGCGAAAAAATGAGTATTCTTCAAATGGTACAATGCTCTTTTAGAGTACTCAGATGTTAAACTCTACTGACAGCATTAGAACAGAAACTTAAAGATTTAAAAGTATTCTCCTCCAAACCCATCATTTTGATCTGATCTCTTAACCTCTCTAATCTCTCTTTCACTCAGGGAAGGAAAGAAAACTGAATTTAATGAGTATCTACCAAGCCATGTAATGGGATGGGTGCTTTCATATACTATATCTCAATCTTCTGTAAAGTTATTATGACTTAAAAAAAACACACAAAGAAACTGAGCCTCAGAAAAGTTAGGATATTTGCCTAAAGTCACAAAGTTAGTATGAGACAGAAAACTGTAGCTATCAGATTCCTAAATCAACACTTGCTCTATTCCACCAAATCAACCAGGCTGCTGGGGTAGAATTTAAAAGCAGCACAATCACTTGCATTAATATTCTGAAAACTGACCAAGAGCACACTTAGTCCTCAGAAAGCACCTTCTCTAATATAATACCCCTAAACTCCAAATCAAATTTTCACTTATATTTTTTGCCTATATATTTCTTTTCCCCCTTTAATCAATGCAACTTTAAGAACAGGCACCAAACTTTGTTTATCCCTCCATGGATTGGTTGATGGACATTAGGATTGTTTCCAATTTTTAGCTATTATGAATAAAGCTGCTACGAATATTCATGCACAAATATTTTTGTGAACACATATATTCATTTACTTTGGAAAGATACCTACTAGTGGGATTGCTGGGTCTTATGGTAAATTTATGTTCAGCTTTCTAAGAAATTGCCATACTGATCTCCATGGTAGTAGAATACCTTCTAGCAATTGTATGAGTTACAGTTACTCCACATTATTGCTAATACTTGGTCTTGTCGATTTTTTTCCCTATCTAATGCTTTTTTTAAATTTTTAAAAATTTTTTTATTATTATGTTAATCACCATACATTACATCATTAGTTTTTGATGTAGTGTTCCATGATTCATTGTTTGTGCATAACACCCAGTGCTCCACACAGAATGTGCCCTCTTTAATACCCATCACCAGGCTAACCCATACCCCCACCCCCCTCCCCTTTAGAACCCTCAGTTTGTTTTTCAGAGTCCATCGTCTCTCATGGTTCGTCTCCCCCTCCGACTTACTCCCCTTCATTCTTCCCCTCCTGCTATCTTCTTCTTCTTCTTCTTTTTTTAAACATATATTGCATTATTTGTTTCAGAAGTACAGATCTGTGATTCAAGTCTTGCCCAATTCACAGCGCTTATCATAGCACATACCCTCCCCAATGTCTATTACCCACCCACCCCATCCCTCCCACTGCCCACCACTCCAGCAACCCTCAGTTGGTTTCCTGAGATTAAGAATTCCTCCTATCAGTGAGGTCATATGATACATGTCTTTCTCTGATTGACTTATTTCACTCAGCATAACACCCTCCAGATCCATCCATGTCGTTGCGAATGGCAGGATCTCATTCCTTTTGATGGCTGCATAACATTCCATTGTGTATATATACCACATCTTCTTTATCCGTTCATCTGTCGATGGGCATCTTGGCTCTTTCCACAGTTTGGCTATTGTGGACATTGCTGCTATAAACATCGGGGTGCACGTACCCCTTCGGATCCCTACATTTGTATCTTTGGGGTAAATGCCCAGTAGTGCAATTGCTGGATTGTATGCTAGCTCTATTTTCAACTGTTTGAGGAACCTCCATACTGTTTTCCAGAGTGGTTGCACCAGCTTGCATTCCCACCAACAGTGTAGGAGGGGGGTTCCCCTTTCTCCGCATCCCCGCCAACATCTGCCATTTCCTGACTTGTTAATTTTAGCCATTCTGACTGGTGTGAGGTGGTATCTCACTGACGTTTTGATTTGGATTTCCCTGATGCCAAGCAATGTTGAGCACCTTTTCATGTGTCTGTTGGCCATTTGGAAGTTTTCTTTGGAAAAATGTCTGTTTATGTCTTCTGCCCATTTCTTGATTGGATTATTATTTGGGTGTTGAGTTTGATAAGTTCTTTATAGATTTTGGATACTAGCCCTTTATCTGATATGTCATTTGCAAATATTTTCTCCCATTCTGTCGGTTGTCTTTTGGTTTTGTGGACTGTTTCTTTTGCTGTGCAAAAGCTTTTTATCTTGATGAAATCCCAATAGTTCATTTTTGCCCTTGCTTCCCTTGCCTTTGGCGATGTTTCTAGGAAGAAGTTGCTGCAGCTGAGGTCGAAGAGGTTGCTACCTGTGTTCTCCTTTAGGATTTTGATGGACTCCTGTCTCACGTTTAGGTCCTTCAACCATTTGGAGTCTATTTTTGTGTGTGGTGTAAGGAAATGGTCCAGTTTCATTCTTCTGCATGTGGCTGTCCGATTTCCCCAACACCATTTGTTAACGAGACCGTCTTTTTTCCATTGGACATTCTTTCCTGCTTTGTCAAAGATTAGTTGACCATAGAGTTGAGGGTCCATTTCTGGGCTCTCGATTCTGTTCCATTGATCTATGTGTCTGTTTTTGTGCCAGTACCATATTGTCTTGATGATGACAGCTTTGTAATAGAGCTGGAAGTCTGGAATTGTGATGCCGCCAGCTTTGCTTTTCTTTTTCGATATTCCTCTGGCTATTCGGGGTCTCTTCTGGTTCCATACAAATTTTAGGATCATTTGTTCCATTTCTTTGAAAAAAGTGGATGGTATTTTGATGGGGATTGCATTGAATGTGTAGATTGCTCTAGGGAGCATTGACATCTTCACAATGTTTGTTCTTCCAATCCATGAGCATGGAACGTTTTTCCATTTCTTTGTGACTTCTTCAATTTCTTTCATGAGTATTTTATAGTTTTCTGAGTGCTGATCCTTTGCCTCTTTGGTTAAATTTATTCCTAGGTATCTTATGGTTTGGGGTGCAATTGTAAATGGGATCGACTCCTTGATTTGTCTCTCTTCTGTCTTGTTGTTGGTGTATAGGAATGCCACTGATTTCTGTGCACTGATTTTATATCCTGCTACTTGACTGAATTCCTGTATGAGTTTCTAGCAGTTTTGGGGTGGAGTCTTTGGGGTTTTCCACATACAGTATCATATCATCTGCAAAGAGTGAGAGTTTGACTTCCTCTTTGCCGATTTGGATGCCTTTGATTTCTTTTTTTTTTTTTTTAAAGATTTTATTTATTTATTTGAGAGAGAGAGAATGAGAGATAGAGAGCACGAGAGGGAAGAGGGTCAGAGGGAGAAGCAGACTCCCTGCTGAGCAGGGAGCCCGATGTGGGACTCGATCCCGGGACTCCAGGACCATGACCTGAGCCGAAGGCAGTCGCTTAACCAACTGAGCCACCCAGGCGCCCTGATTTCTTTTTGTTGTCTGATTGCTGTGGCTAGGACTTCTAATACTATGTTGAATAGCAGTGGTGATAGTGGACATCCCTGCCGCGTTCCTGACCTTAGGGGGAAAGCTCTCAGCTTTTCCCCATTGAGAATGATATTTGCTGTAGGTTTTTCATAGATGGCTTTTATGATATTGAGGTATGTACCCTCTATCCCTATACTCTGAAGAGTTTTGATCAAGGAAGGATGCTGTACTTTGTCAAATGCTTTTTCTGCATCTATTGAGAGGATCATATGATTCTTGTTCTTTCTTTTGTTAATGTGTTGTATCACGTTGATTGATTTGCAGATGTTGAACCAACCTTGCAGCCCAGGGATAAATCCCACTTGGTCATGGTGAATAATCCTTTTAATGTACTGTTGGATCCTATTGGATAGTATTTTGGTGAGAATTTTTGCATCCATGTTCATCAAGGATATTGGTCTGTAATTCTCTTTTTTGATGGGGTCTTTGTCTGGTTTTGGGATCAAGGTAATGCTGGCCTCATAAAATGAGTTTGGAAGTTTCCCTTCCATTTCTATTTTTTGGAACAGTTTCAGGAGAATAGGTATTAATTCTTCTTGAAATGTCTGATAGAATTCCCCTGGGAAGCCATCTGGCCCTGGGCTTTTGTTTCTTGGGAGATTTTTGATGACTGCTTCAATTTCCTTAGTGGTTATGGGTCTGTTCAGGTTTTCTATTTCTTCCTGGTTCAATTTTGGTAGTTGATACATCTCTAGGAATGCACCCATTTCTTCCAGGTTATCTGATTTGCTGGCATAGAGTTGCTCATAATATGTTCTTATAATTGTTTGCATTTCTTTGGTGTTGGTTCTGATCTCTCCTTTTTCATTCATGATTTTGTTGATTTGGGTCATTTCTCTTTTCTTTTTGATAAGTCTGGCCAGTGGTTTATCAATCTGTTAATTCTTTCAAAGAACCAGCTCCTAGTTTTGTTGATCTGTTCTACTCTTCTTTTGGTTTCTATTTCATTGATTTCTGCTCTGATCTTTACTATTTCTCTTCTCCTCCTGCGTTTAGGCTTTATTTGCTGTTTTTTCTCTAGCTCCTTTAGGTGTAGGGTTAGGTTGTGTATTTGAGACCTTTCTTGTTTCTTGAGAAAGGCTTGTATTGCTATATACTTTCCTCTTAGGACTGCCTTTGCTGCATCCCAAAGATTTTGAACAGTTGTGTTTTCATCTTCATTGGTTTCCATGAATTTTTTAAATTCTTCTTTAATTTCCTGGTTGATCCATTCATTCTTTAGTAGGATGCTCTTTAGCCTCCATGTATTTGAGTTCTTTCTGACTTTCCTCTTGTGATTAAGTTCTAGTTTTAAAGTATTGTGGTCTGCAAATATGCAGGGAATAATCCCAATCTTTTGGTACCGGTTGAGACCTGATTTGTGACCTAGGATGTGATCAATTCTGGAGAATGTTCCATGGGCACTAGAGAAGAATGTGTATTCCGTTGCTTTGGGATGGAATGTTCTGAATATGTCTGTGAAGTCCATTTGGTCCAGTGTGTCATTTAAAGTCTTTATTTCCTTGTTGATCTTTTGCTTAGATGATCTGTCCATTTCAGTCAGGGGGGTGTTAAAGTCCCCCACTATTATTGTATTGTTGTCAATGTGTTTCTTTGCTTTTGTTATTAATTGCCTTATATAATTGGCTGCTCCCATGTTCGGGGCATAGATATTTACAATTGTTAGATCTTCTTGTTGGATAGACCCTTTAAGTAGGATATAGTGTCCTTCCTCATCTCTTATTACAGTCTTTATTTTAAAATCTACTTTGTCTGATATAAGGATTGCCACCCCAGCTTTCTTTTGGTGTCCATTAGCATGGTAAATGGTTTTCCACCCCCTCACTTTCAATCTGGGGGTGTCTTTGGGTCTAAAATGAGTCTCTTGCAGACAGCATATGGATGGGTCTTGTTTTTTAATCCAATCTGATAGCCTGTGTCTTTTGATTGGGGCATTGAGCCCATTTACATTCAGGGTAACTATTGAAAGGTATGAATTTAGTGCCATTGTATTACCTGTAAGGTGACTGTTAACTGTCTGTTGTCTGTGTTCGTTTCTGCTCTTTGCTGCTTTTAGGTTCTCTCTTTGCTTAGAGGACCCCTCTCAATATTTCTTGGAGGGCTGGTTTCGTGTTTGCAAATTCCTTTAGTTTTTGTTTGTTCTGGAAGCTTTTTATCTCTCCTTCTATTTTCAGTGATAGCCTAGCTGGATATAGTATTCTTGGCTGCATATTTTTCTCGTTTAGTGCTCTGAAGATATCTTGCCAGTCCTTTCTGGCCTGCCACGTCTCTGTGGATAGGTCTGTTGCCAATCTAATGTTTCTACCATTGTAGGTTACATATCTCTTCTCCCGAGCTGCTTTCAGGATTTTCTCTTTGTCTCTGAGACTCGTACGTTTTACTATTAGATGTCGGGGTGTTGACCTATTATTATTGATTTTGAGAGGGGTTCTCTGTGCCTCCTGGATTTTAATGCCTGTTTCCTTCCTCACATTAGGGAAGTTCTCTGCTATAATTTGCTCCAATATACCTTCTGCCCCTCTCTCTCTTTCTTCTTCTTCTTCTGGGATCCCAATTATTCTAATGTTGTTTCGTCTTATCGTATCGCTTATCTCTCGAATTCTGCCCTCGTGATCCTGTAGTTGTTGCTCTCTTTTTGTCAGCCTCTTTATTTTCCATCATTTGGTCTTCTATATCACTGATTCTCTCTTCTGCCTCATTTATCCTAGCATTTAGTGCCCCCATTTTTGATTGCTCCTCATCAATAGCCTTTTTGATTTCGATTTGGTTAGATTTTAGTTCTTTTATTTCTCCAGAAAGGGTTTCTCTAATAACTTCCACGCTTTTTTCAAGCCTAGCTAGTATCTTTAAAGTCATGATTCTGAACTCTAGGTCCGACATCGTACTAATGTCCGTATTGAGTAGGTCCCTGGGAGACGGTACTACCTCTTGTTCTTTTTGCTGAGGTGATTTCTTTCGTCTTGTCATTTTGTCCAGAGGAGAATAGATGAATGAGAACAAAATGCTAACAGGTTTACAACGTCCCCAGCAAATATACTGTATACAAATCAGAAAAGACCTGAAACCAGGGGAAAAGAAAGGGAAAGAAAGAAAAAAGAAAGAGAAAAAGAAAAAAAAAAGATAAAAACAAAAACAAAACAATACAAAAAAAGCAGAATATGATCAAATATGATCAGTCTAGTGCATAGATCAGTGCCACACACTAGATTTTGGGCGTATTTTGGTCTGTTAGAAAAAAGTGCCTCCTAAAATTTTAAAGGAAGAAAGACATATATGTACAAAATAAGGGTTGATACAATGAAGGGATGGAAGATGACTGTAAAGATGAAAATTATAAAAGATTTTATAAAAGGACTTGGTAAGATAAGTTGTTTGAAAAAAGAAAGAAGATTTAAGAAAAAAAAGAAAAAAAAAAGGAAAAAGGGAGAGAATGTGATCAGGCAGGAGACTAGAACAAAGCCATACACTAGTGATTTAGGGTATATTTTGATCTGTTAGAAGAAACTGTACCTCAAAATTTTAAAGAGAGAACAACTTATATATATATGCCAAAAATAAGGGTAACTACTATGAAGGGATAAAATATGACTCTAAAAATGAAAAATAAAAAATCTTTTTTTTTTTTGAATAAAGAGATGTTGGTTAAAAAAGGGAAAAAGAAAAATAAAAAAAAAACAGTCAACAAAAATTAACTTTGATGAAATAATGAATCATGGTAAAAAAAAAAAAAAAAGCCATGAATCTATGTGCAGTATTCCCCTAGCGCTGGAGTTCTCCCATTCTCCTTGATCTGTAAACTTGGTCTTGGCTTGCTGGCTGTTTGTGCTGATCTTCTGGGGGAGGGGCCTGTTGCTGTGGTTTCCAAATGTCTTTGCCGGAGGCGGAATTGCCCCGCCCTTGTCGGTCGGGCTAAGGAAGCTGTTCTGGTTTGCTCTCAGGAGCTTTTGTTCCCTGCAAGCTCTCGGTACAGCTTTGGAGGACCAGGGCAGAAATGGTGGCCTCCCAATCTCCACCCGGAGGAGCTGAGAACTCGGGGCCCCGCTCCTCAGTGTGCCCCCAGAGAAAAGCAGCCACTTCCGTGTCCCCGGTCTCCGGCCACACTCCGTGCTCACCCGGCCTGTGATCGAGCGTTGCTATCTCTGGCACCCGACCCCGCACGGAGTCTCCAAACCCAGCAGATCCCTGCAGTGCGTTCCCACACCGCTCCTCCCTGGGAGGAAGGGGAGTCTCCCCGGATCTGCTGCTTGTTGGGTCCCTGCTGGGGGAGCCGTGCCCCAACTGGGCCGCAGATCACAGTTTATGGCAACCCCGAGCTGAGAGCCCACGACTCTGCTCCGTCTCTGCAGCCGGCTTCCCCGCTCTGATACCTGGGAGCTCTGGCGCACTCAGGCACCCCCGGTCTTTCTGTGACCCCGAGGGTCCTGAGACCACACTGTCCCGGGAGGATTCCACCCCCCGCTTAGCCACTGCAGCGACGTCCCTCCGCCGAGCCAACTTCTAAAAGGTCAGATTTTGTGCTCCGTGGCTCTAGCACTTGCCAGAAGCGGCCGGCGGAGGCCCCTCCCCCGCCGTCTATCCTCCCGAATATCGCCTCGGATTCACTTCTCCGCACGCCCTACCTTCCAGTAAGTGGTCACTTCTCTGTTCAGAGAGTTGTTGCTACTCTCCTGTTCGATCTCCTGTTGAGTTCGTAGGTGTTCAGAATGGTTTGATCCCTATTCAGCTGAATTCCTGAGACCAGAGGAAATCTAGGTCTCCTACTCCTCCGCCATCTTGCTCCTAGAAATGCCTTTTTTGAGGCAGCTTCCTAATAATATATCTCAACTGGTGTTAAAAACAGCCATACCAAAAGTGTCACTGTGTCTCCTGAAGACATTGTCCATTATGTTATTTAGTAATGAACATGAAAAATGTGTTGAAATTTAATATCAGAAAAAAACTTTCTCTCTCCCAAAGACCAGTGTGCTTACTTTGTGTAGACAATAACCTGAGCTCCCCTTTATGCCTTAGCTTCCAGAAAGTTCAGATCTAAACTTATTATTTAATCATTATAACTTACTTTGAATCTACTTTACTTTTTTCCTAGCTTCTTAAGGTGAAACGTATGGTGACTGATTTTAGCTCTCTCATTTTCTAATATAAGCATGAAGACCCATACCCTTCTTACTAAACACCGCTTTGGCTGCATTCAATAAATGTTGAAATGCTTTGTTTTCATTATAATTCAGTTTGAGATATGGTCTATTTTCTTTGTGATTTCTTCTCTTATCCATGGACTGTTTAGCAGTGTGTCATTTAATTTCTAAATATTTGGGGTTTTCTTAGTTATTTTATTGTTACTTGTAATTTAATCCCATTACTGTCAGAGAACATATCCTTTATAATTTCAGTTCTTTTCAATTTATTGGTACTTGTTTTATGGCCCAGCATATGGTCTATTTTGGTAAATGTACTATGTGCACTTGAAAATGTGTATTCTGCAATTAAAGAGTATAGTATTTTATTAATATAAATTAAGTAAAGGTGGTTGATAGCTTCCTCAGATCATCTGTACCGGCTTTTTTGGTAGCTAGTCCATCACTTGTTTGAAAGAGAGGTGCTAAAATTTCCAGTTATGATTGTTGTATTTTCTATTTCTCCCTTAAATTTTGTTAGTTTTGTTATGTATTCTTAGACTTATTTGGTTCATCTGCATATATGATTGTTACATCTTCCTGATGAATTGACTGGCAGAGAATACCAAATATATCATTTTGTAAGAAAAATCACTTTTTCCTCTGAGTACAAGTTGAAAATTGATTCTCCATTCTATGGATGCCTGACACTTTATTTACCACATGTTAAATATTGACCCCTAAGTGTTTGCTCAATATCAGCAAGTAACACTTCATGTCCAATATCATATGGGCTGTACTAGGTTAAATGTTCCTGTGCTTTATAGCCATATTCTCTGTAAAATGATCAAAAGAACATGCTTCCATTTCTGATAGAATAACTTAAAGTGTGCATCTGAATACATGTCAAAAGCTTCTTCTTTTCATACTGAAATGGAATATGACAATCTGAAGATAATAGGAAGTATTTTTTCTTAAATTGAAAATTATTAGCATTTCCCATTCTCATAGCTTTTATCATTTCTATTTTTCTCCTAGGAAGTAGGGTTGATGATAGCAACCTAGGCACTTTTCCAGGAAACATGAGGATGGAGATGTCAGGTAAAGGATTTTATAAGATTCTGAAGGACCTGTCGGTTGAAGGTGACATATACATATACATGGTATACATGGTTCTGTGTTCTGAGAAGTCTTTTTATTAATGTCAACTTCTTATATATAAAATTCATATTTAGAACCATAGAAAATGACAAAAGTAATAAAAAAATTACCTTAAATGTTATGCTTTAGGTTTCCCTCCTTGAGAATAAATTTTATGGTTTCTAAACGTTTCATTTGGAGAGTGTGGAAGAAAGAAGGATATGTATTTGCTATGTTAGTACTTTAGATCTAAACTTATATTTATAAAAATACTTTAGCAATCTTTCTTCCGTATCACTGATTCAAAAAGCACTAAGATCCCACAATGTTCTATGTATTGTGCTAAACACTGAGAATATAGAATTTATTGAGACATGATTTGGCCCTTCAGAAGATTATAATACATTAGGAAAGCAGATTGACCCTTCCATGGCCATGCCAAGTATCCAGAAAACAGAACAGAGACATCCCAAGGTTCAGAGCAAGTCCCAAGACCCAGAGAACTGCTCCCTCAGGGTAGGGTCCTAAACTGCCACCATTACCATGTAGACCCAGTCCAATAGGTCGAGAAAGGCCTGGCACACAACATTCTGTAACTTAGAATTTTTTTTTCAATTTTTCCTCCCTTCCCCTTTTAAAGTGCTAGTCTGCACTTTGAAGATAGAATCAAGACATTAACAAAAATCAGCCTCTCTGAAGAAAAGCATTTCTAGAACAAATGTAGCTATATTTCACTGCCTTTATATAGCTCAAAGTAGGACAAAAATTTATGAAATACAAGTTCTCTTTACAATGTTAAAAAGCTGGATTTTCAACCTTATAAATAGAAGCAGCACTTTATGCATAGGGGTATGATGCATTATTGTTATTTAAAGAAACAACGACAAATCCTTTAACTTGCAAATCTAATCAAAATATAATCTAAATGTTGAAAATAGTAGAACAACCCAATCACTAAGCAATTTGCCTACTGTTTTTATATGATTATAAAGTATGAAAAAAGTCCTTATCTTGTCCCCCCTTTTGGGGATGTGATCATACACGAGACAGGCAGGCACAAGGTTAACAAAGGGGGGTGGTGAGGGAGCGATGGGAACCACAGCTAGGACCAGACAACATTCCACAGGCCAGGGGAGTGTGGGAGAGGAGAGGCCTAACTGACACCAGTAGGGGACCGGATGTGAAGGAAATGGGACTAAATGCCTCTGTGACAACAGAATCATACAGGGGAGATGGGGGCTCATGTCCCTGACCCCTGAGTTTTCACAGGAGTGGGAATAGAGGTGAAGTGGTCCTAACACAGACTTGATAGAACAGGACAGGTAGTAAAAGCATTCCTAATAGAAATGCTAGGGTAGGGGGTTATGCACATGATGTGGTAGGACACAGAAAAGAATATGAAGGAGCAGCTTCAGCCAGGTAGGTTACTGTAGTTAAGGGGTCAAAACAGAGTCAAAGGAGTCAAAACATCATTATGATAATGTCTGCTCTGATCCTCATTTATTTTTAAATCTTCATGCCGGCATTCACTGACTGACCTCCCTTTGCACTTGGCATTTTATCTTGCCATCTGTACTGGCCCTTGCTGTGCACCTCAGCTCAACTATCAGGTGCTTGGGGCTTTTGGCTCCTCTCACTAACCCCTGTTCCTTTCACTGGCTCAAAAGAAATGTTTTGCTATTTGATGCTATTCTGGGACTGTGGAAAATTTGGTGGCTGTCGCAGACTCTCCTGCTGAGATGCCAGTGGTCCCATTTCTTCTCTACTTTCCCCTTGCTGTAGTTTCTCAGCAAGGTCTGTATGTCCTGCTGCCTTCCAGGGCTCCCAATAGACTCTCAATCACAGACCCTATTTTTCTTGGTGGTTTTGCACAACTGGAAGAGGCAGCTTACTAAAATGAATGGCTTTAAAAGTTTTGTTGGGCAGGGCGCCTGGGTGGCTCAGTTGGTTAAGCGACTGCCTTCGGCTCAGGTCATGATCTCGGAGTCCTGGGATCGAGTCCCACATCAGGCTCCCGGCTCAGCAGGGAGCCTGCTTCTCCCTCTGACCTTCTCCCCTCTCATACTGCTTCTCTCTCTCTCTCAATAAATAAATAAAATCTTTTAAAAAAATAAAAGTTTTGTTGGGTAACAAGGAAAAAAGATGACATACCCCCATCTCCTTACATCAGCAGAATGAATGTCTTTTTTTTTTTGAGAGGTAAAGGATTTTTATTTATTTATTTATTTTTATTATAAAATTTTTTTATTATGTTTAGTTAGCTAATGATGTACTATATGCTGGTCTCTCTCTTTTTTTAAGATCTTATTTTTAAGCAATCTCTATACCCAACGTGGGGCTCGAACCCCCAACCCCGAGATACAGCCACACACTCCACCAACCCAGCCAGCCAGGTGCCTCAAATGTGTCTTCTTTTTATCACTGCCTAAAAGAGAGTTCTGAGTTCTGAGTTCTGAAAGATACTACAAAACTTGAATTCTGATTTTTTTTGTTTATTATATATTTCAAAGTGCCTTATTTTGTAACTGATTCATTATCTCTCAGAAACAAGAATCTTCATTGATTCTTAATAGTTTTCTTTTTTCCTATTCCTTATGTTTATTTGGAATTAAATTAGATCATATTTAGGACAATAAATGCAACCTCCCTAAATTGCTATGTTTACATTAATAATTTTATAACATTCACTATAATTATAAGTATTTACCTTTATGACCTAATTTCGTATTTTACAGCTGATAAAAAAGTGAACAAGAAGAATGGGATAAGAGATAGGAGGTCATCTACTGGTGAGTGAAAAATTTGTTAATTAACTAATTCATTTATTTAACAGATATTTACTGAATAGGCAATGCTATGTTAAGTGCTAGAGATTTAAATAAGTATAATAAACTTTTTAAACTTACAGTACTATCTGTGGCAAATTCTTTTTGTATATTTTGCCACTTTTTGAAAAACAGTGTGTATTAAATTGTTTCCAGTGAATTTAGTCAAGAAAAGCTAAACCCAAAATTCAATGAAGAAAGCCAATTTGCATTTATCAGTCAAAGTCAATTATTTATCTGGCCCCAAGGAGAACTTCTTGAAGAAAATATGGGAAAATAATTTTGTGACCTTAGGGTAGAAAAAGATTTCTTAGACAGGTGGCCAAGAGCTTTAAGCATGAAATTTTAAAAATGATTAAATTGGATCTCATCAAGATAAGTAACTTCTTTTTCTGAAAGACACAGTTAAGAAAATAAAAGGCAAGACACAGACTGGGAGAATATATTTGCAAAACGTATGTGACTAAGGACTGATACCCAGAATATCAAGAACAACTCAATCATAAGAAGACAAACCAATGAAAGTGGGGAAAAGATTTCAGTGGACATTTCACAAAAGAAGATATATATCTTGGCTAATTGAATTTAAATTGAAAAAATCCTGTGGAATTTTTATGTACACAACCAGATTGTATAAAATGATGGGAAAAAAAAGAAGATATATAAATGGCCAATGACCACATGAAAGGGGGCTGAACATTATTTGTTATCAGAGAAATGCAATTTAAATCATTAGTACATACTGCTATTCATCCCTTAGAATAACAAAAATTAAAAAGATCGACAAGGGGGCGGAGCAAGATGGCGGAGGATTAGGAGACCTGGTTTCGCCTGGTCTCAGGAATTCAGCTGAATAGGGATCAAACCATTCTGAACACCTATGAACTCAATAGGAGATTGAAGAGAAGAATAGCAACAACTCTCTGAACAGAAAATCAACCACTTTCTGGAAGGTAGGACGCGCGGAGAAGTGAATCTGAGGTGATATTTGGGAAGAGAGATGGCGGGGGAGGGGGCCTCCGTTGGCCGCTTCTGGCAAGTGCTAGAGCTGTGGAGCACAAAATCGGAACTTTTAGAAGTTGGCTCCGCTGAGGGACGTCACTCCAGTGGCTAAGCGGGAGGTGGAACCCTCTCAAGACAGTGTGGTATCAGGACCCTCGGGGTCACAGAAAGACCGGGGGGTGCCTGAGTGCAGCAGAGCTGCCAGGTATCGGAGCGGGGTAGCCTGCTGCAGAGATGGAGCCGAGGCATAGGCTCTCAGCTCGGGGTTGCCATAAACCGTGATCCGCAGCCCAGTCGGGCCCCTGCTCCTCCAGCAGGGACCCAACAAGCGGCAGAGCCAGGGAGACTCCCCTTCCTCCCCCGGGAGGAGCGGCGCGGGAGCGCACTGCAGGGATCTGCTGGGTTTGGAGACTCCACACGGGGTCGGGTGCCAGAGATAGAAATGCTCGGTCACAGGCCGGGTGAGCACAGAGTGCGGCCGGAGACCGGGAACACGGGAGTGACTGCTGTTCTCTGGGGGTGCACTGAGGAGCGGGGCCCCGAGTTCTCAGCTACTTGGGGTGGAGATTGGGAGGCCACCATTTTGACTCTGGTCCTCCAAAGCTGTACCGAGACCTTGGAGGGAACAAAAGCACCGGAGAGCAAACCTGAGCAGATTGCTTAGCCCAGACCCACAAGGGCGGGGCAATTCCGCCTCCGGCAAAGACATTTGGGAACCACAGCAACAGGCCCCTCCCCCAGAAGATCAGCACGAACAGCCAGCAAGCCAAGACCAAGTTTACCAATCAAGGAGAACGGGAGAACTCCAGTGCTAGGGGAATACTGCACATAGAATTCATGGCTTTTTTACCATGATTCATTAGTTTTTCAAAGTTATTTTTTTTAACTGTTTTTTTCTTTTTTTGAATTTTTCTTTTTCCCTTTTTCAACCAACATCTTATCAATCCCTTTTAAAAAAAAAAA
>NW_027397112.1:9912802-9913552 GCF_003265705.2 Callorhinus ursinus
AATAGACTCCAAATGGTTGAAAGACCTAAACGTGAGACAGGAGTCCATCCAAATCCTAAAGGAGAACACAGGTAGCAACCTTTTCGACCTTAGCCGCAGCAACTTCTTCCTAGAAACATCGCCAAAGGCACGGGAAGCCAGGGCAAAAATGAACTATTGGGATTTCATCAAGATAAAAAGCTTTTGCACAGCAAAAGAAACAGTCCACAAAACCAAAAGACAACCGACAGAATGGGAGAAAATATTTGCAAACGACATATCAGATAAAGGGCTAGTATCCAAAATCTATAAAGAACTTATCAAACTCAACACCCAAAGAACAAATAATCCAATCAAGAAATGGGCAGAAGACATGAACAGACATTTCTCCAAAGAAGACATCCAAATGGCCAACAGACACATGAAAAAGTGCTCAACATCACTCGGCATCAGGGAAATCCAAATCAAAACCTCAATGAGATACCACCTCACACCCGTCAGAATGGCTAAAATTAACAAGTCAGGGAACGACAGATGTTGGCGGGGATGTGGAGAAAGGGGAACCCTCCTACACTGTTGGTGGGAATGCAAGCTGGTGCAACCCCTCTGGAAAACAGTATGGAGGTTCCTCAAACAGTTGAAATTAGAGCTACCGTTCGATCCAGCAATTGCACTACTGGGTATTTACCACAAAGATACAAATGTAGGGACCCGAAGGGGTA
Source organism: Callorhinus ursinus (assembly GCF_003265705.2). Classification (NCBI taxonomy): domain Eukaryota; kingdom Metazoa; phylum Chordata; class Mammalia; order Carnivora; family Otariidae; genus Callorhinus; species Callorhinus ursinus. The sequence goes on from NW_027397112.1 coordinate 9,913,504, forward strand.
CATGTACCCCAATGTTTATAGCAGCAATGTCCACAATAGCCAAACTGTG
>NW_027397112.1:9913652-9987252 GCF_003265705.2 Callorhinus ursinus
AGGAATTCTTAATCTCAGGAAACAAACTGAGTGTTACTGGAGTGGTTGGGGGTGGGAGGGATGGGGTGGCTGGGTGATAGACATTGGGGAGGGTATGTGCTACGGTGAGCGCTGTGAATTGTGCAAGACTGTTGAATCACAGATCTGTACTTCTGAAACAAATAACGCAACATATTTTAAGAAAAAAGGAAAAGAAGAAGATAACAGGAGAGGAAGAAAAGGGGAGTATGTCAGAGGGGGAGACGAATCATGAGAGATGATGGACTCTGAAAAACAAACTGAGGGTTCTAGAGGGGAGGGGGTAGGGGGATGGGTTAGCCTGGTGATGGGTATTGAGGAGGGCACGTTCTGCATGGAGCACTGGGTGTTATGAACAAACAATGAATCATGGAACACTGCACCAAAAACTAATGATGTAATATATGGTGATTAACATAACAATAAAAAAATTAAAAAAAAAGGCATTTCTATGAAACATCTCTTCATAAATATTTTTGGCTCGTCAAACTACATGTGTGTGCCTACCCAAAAGTAGGTGGAGATAGTCAAAGAAGTAAACCTTGAGCTTCTGCAACCATAGAGGGTGCTTAAAAATGGACAATATGAAGTGATTTGAATGTGTGTGTAATGTTGGCTTGGTGTCAGAAATATTCTTCTCACTTAAATGTGCAAAATATAAATCGTTCCTTCCTTTTCAGTACCAGAGGGGCAGGAAAGGGCAGCCGATCAGGGAACTAAGAGGCCTAAGATTACAGAAATATTATGCAAACCAAAAGAAGAAAATGATCCTTAACATTATAATTGACAAACCTTTGCCAAAATTAAACTTTGAATTAGTGTATAAAGAGAAACTGGGTAAAAAAAAGGGTGGGGGTAGCCAATACAAAGAAATAACCAAAGAAAACAATGTTTCAATAACAAAAGAAGAAAAATAATAAACCTAAACAGAAATTCTCCTAATAGTAACAGAGGTTTTCACTAGTCTCTTGATGAAGAGTTATTATAAATCAGTATCAGGAACCCACTATTTATCATGTTAATACGTCTCATACAATTACACTTTAGTTAAAGTAGAGTAACTTGCAAACAGCCTAATTACAAGTGCTGTTTTAGTCATTTTAACTAATACTATTTTTTCTTCATAAGGCCCTTAGTGGAAAAGATAATGGCAGTCAAGACTCTGGTCTCAGACTAGGCAGAAGACGTAACTAGTACTCTCTAAAGGGCATGTTCTCTTTTCTTTGTGCTATGCATTTGACATGTACGGAATAGACACTAGAAAATTAAGCCAGTGTTAAATCATTTTAAGACCATCTCAAAACCCTAGTTGCAGTCTTCCCAAGAGATCCACAACCCACATATTATCTATCTCTATTCAACTGAAAATTCTTACTTTCAGATAGAGGTGAAAATCCTGAATTGATTAAATTGCCCACAAACTCTTCTAAATTCACTTTCCCATCCTCTGAAAGAAAAAAATGCAAGTCAGGGAACAGGGGATGTGATCAGAGACTGGCAACTATAGCATAACTGCTATGCTGAAAATCAGTTTATAGATTTGGCCTTGAAATATAGACATAAATATTCAGTCAGAAAGACAGACACATGCATATCATTCAGACACATACACTCATCCCCTACAGATCCTCCTTTGTATGACGATATTGAAAATAAGTAAAACCCAACAGGGTAGTAGATAGGAAAGGGTCTTGGATAATCCATGCAGCAGATAAACCCCGTAAGGATTCTTGAAAAGTTCAAACAGATGCATGTCAGCTAAGATAAAGGATATCTAGAAACATGACTCACCTGTGAGAGTCACATTCTGCAGTGATCTTTGAAGCACATCTTCAGGTAATGGAATGTCTATATATTTCATAATGGAGCCTAGGTCATCAGGAGTGACCACATTTTTCCTAATGGCAGCCAGAGCTTTCAGGGGGCCTTCTTTTTCTATATTCAAAAAAATATACAATGTACGAAATTTCAAAAAAAACACTCAAATATCAGTAGTGGGTTCTGGATGATGATGATGATGATGATGATGATGATGATAATTACTTCTAGTAGTAGTACTGCTGCTACTTCTATCACTTACTAAGTATTCTGTCTGAGCTTCTTGGGCACTATGCTAAGTGCTCTATATACACCATTTCACTTAATGCCACAAAAATTCCTTATTTAACAGATAAAGAAGCCTGGCCTTAGAGAAGCTCATCTGCCTAAGCATACACAGTTACTAAATGTGAAGCCAAGTGTGAAGTCTGATTTCATAGGCAGAATGTCTAGCCACTAGGCCAAACAAATCATTGCAAATATTTAATTAGAGATTGAAGAATGATTACATAAAAAGAAATCTCAGGACATCTGCTTATACTCATCTCTAGCATATCTGAGGCTGGGAATTCCATTAAAGCTATGATAACTAATCATACAAGTAATTTTCTTGCCAAAAATTAGATAACTATCCATAGTTTGATGTGACTATTCTTAATTTTTTTCATTCAGTGGATACTTGGATGTATCCAACACATACATACAAAAATGTCCCCCAAATAATGGAGAGACTGGCACTGCTATATCAATACCAAAGAAAGATAATGTTCATTTCTGAAAGTACCATGTATGAATTGTTCAAGAAAGAAATCTTAAATATTATATTATCATAAACCCTATCCCATCATAAACATTAACCCTGTGAGAGATTTGCTTATAAGCCACATATCTGGAAAAGTTTTATAGGCCCCATTTAGAAAACCAAAGATTAAGGACAAAATATTTTGTCAATTGAAAAAACACCATTTTGGTTACATCCTAAATACCTTGGCTCTGGTGAATAGTTTCATCCCTTATAGCTACCTAAATTAGGCCTTTTGAATTTAGTTCAGTTTTAATTTTGGAAATTAAAATTTAGAGGAAATTAATCCATTTCAATTAATCTCAAGAATATGGGCTGTTCCAAGGAGACCCAGGGGATCCAAAACAGTGGTGAATTTACTAACCAAGGCTCATTTAGTCTAAACTTCAAGGAGACCCAGAAGTTCCACAGACATCACAGATATCTCACTGTTGGAGAAGTCAGTTAACTGAACACATTAAAACCAGATTATATTCAATGTCTCACAGCTAAGGTAGTGGAGTAACGGGTAGAATAACCTATTACATAATATGGAGGAAGCCTATATGTTTCAACATGTTCCTATATGTTTCAGTAATCTTCTCATGATAAAATCCCATTTTAATAAAATGATAATAGGATAAAAAAGAAAACACTGATTTTTAAAAAAAAATTTAGTATAGCTGACATACAATGTTACATTAGTTCCACTGTACAACTTAATGATTTGATAAGTTTATACATTATGCTATGTTTACCACAAGTGTAGCTACTATCTGTCCCATTACATCACTATTACAATATCATTGCATTCCTTATGCTGTGCCTTTTATTCCTGTGACTTATTCATTCCATAACTGGAGGCCTCTATCTCCCTCACTCCTTCACGCATTTTGCCCAACCCTCAAACCTGCTCCCTTTGGGCAATCATCAATTTGTTCTCTGTATTTATAGGTTTGATTCTGCTTTTTGTTTATTTGTTGTTTGGCTTTACTTATTTATTTATATTTTTATTTTCAAGTAATCTCTACACCCAATGTGGGGCTCAAACTTACAACCCCAAGATCAAGAGTCACATGCTCTGTAGACTGAGCCAGCCAGGCACCCCTGTTTGGCTTTTTTTAGACTCTACTTATGAGTGGACTCATATGGTATTGGTCTTTCTCTGTCTGACTTATTTCACTTAGCATAATACCCTCTAGGACCATCTATGTTGTCTCAAATGGCACGATCTCATCCTTTTTATGGTTGCATAATATTCCATTATATAAATATACCACATCTTCCTTATTCATTCATCTATTAACACTTAGTTTGCTTCCATGTCTTGGCTATTATAAACTATGCTTCAATAAACACAGGAGTGCATGTATCTTTTTGAATTAGAAGAGAACACCGATCTTATTCCCACAGAATTTCAAAATGTCCAAGACACTGGCAACTGATGGCAGCCATCTTGGATCACAAACTTGGATACTAACATGAATCACCCAGATGGATTTTGTACTTTTATCCTTTTTGAGTGATGGAAAAAATTCTATAATTTCGAGAAAAGGTCAGGACTAGGATCCCTTATTGATTTGTCATCCAAAGTACATTTGTTATATACATGATGTGCTTTGGCATTAGAAAACTGGACAAATGCATATAATCAAAACAAAAGAATTCCAATCAAAATTTTTATTGTTAAAAAATTCTCACTTACTTGAAACTTTTGTAAAATATGGCATTTTCATTAACTGAGTCAGACAATTTTTTAAGTCCACTTTCCCCTCGTCTGAAAATGAAACATAAAGAAGTGAATGGTCTTTGATCCAAAGATACAAAAGAATGAGGTCACAAGATAAGCATGCTTACTAAACCTTCAGAACCAAGTTAGTCCTGTTTTCTAATTCTGATCCTGCTAAACACATCTCAGACTATGAAAAGGAATATGATTATGATGACTCCTGTGGTCTTTTTTGTTGTAGAGCCAATGAGCATTTTATGGATTTTACACTTATTTACAATTGTGACCATTTTTTTTGTATGTTTCCTCTCTGCTGTGACATTCTCTTAATTTTTCAGCATTACAAGTCCTACTATAACCATTTATTTTTTGTGTTTTTTAAAATTTTATTTATTTATTTGAAGAGAGACAGAGACAGAGCGAGAGAAAGGGAGAAAGCACAAGAGGGGAGAGGGAGAAGCAGGCTCCCTGCTGCAGCCCAACACAGGACTCGATCCCAGGACCCCGGGATCATGACCTGAACTGAAGGCAGATACCCAACCCACTGGGTGCCCCACCATTTATGTTTTGAGGGAAGACAAGAAGATATTCACTAGAAGTACCATAAACCAAACTCAACCATAATACCTAACGAAGACTATACATACTTATAAGCAAAGCTATATTAATAAAGGAAATGTGCAGTCTTTTACTTTTTATTAGTCATATACTGAGAACTTAAGACAAAAGAATACCATAAGGCTTTGCACATAAGCTAAACATCCTACTGGCAGGATTTCAAAAATACCAGTGTAGCCCTTTGAGGACTGTGGGGAAACCAAACTGGTAGTGTATATCACCACAATAAGGCTTGTCCCTGTGCTTTATGGGCTTGAGAGAGCTTCATAGCCCCTGTCCAATAAGAATGTATGATTCAAACCTCAGGAGGCAAAGAAAGGGAAAGAAGAGAAGAAGATCATACTTCCCTAGGATAAATTCAATATTAGAATAATCCAAAACAAACTCTCATCCAAGCCTAATAGGGAAAATCTAATGTTATTGAACTCACTACAATTGACTCCTAATCGATCAACTCTGTGGATTTATGAGTAAAAGTAAACACAAGTTTGATATGTAATAAATGACTCAGAAAAGGATAACTTACTATCAAGAGGAATGGATGTAAGCACCTCCTGTAATTCTTCCTCTGGGAAATAAATCCCCAGGCCTTTCAGTATAGATTTTACTTCATCAACATCAACTTTTTCACTGGTGACTTTGTTTAAGGCATTTGCAAGTTCATTAACCTCTATCAGGAGAAAATATTTTCAGTTTAGATACAAATTCTAAATAATTAGCTTAATCATAATTCAAAAAATTAGTATAGATACCTAGCATTTTTTTGAAGATTTTATTTATTTTTTGACAGAAAGAGAGACAGCAAGAGAGGGAACACAAACAAGGGGAGTGGGAGAGGGAGAAGCAGGCTTCCCGCTGGGCAAGGAGCCTGATGTGGGGCTCGATCCCAGGACCCTGGGATCATGACCTGAGCCGAAGGTAGATGCTTAATGACTGAGCCACCCAGGTGCCCCAATACCTAGCATTTTTTAAAAGATGATATAGTACTCACCTTAAATACTCTCTTGAGGTACATATGCATCTAACTCTCATTTCATATATATAAAATAGATCAGTTATATAAAGCAAACTCATAGTAGAAATTAAACCTTGATATCTGTCTCCTTGTCCATCTATCTGTTTCTCATGTTTCCTACATCCTTTCTGTATGTGACCAGTGATCTCTCTGATGCTCCCCAGTCACTGTCACCTCAATCTGCCTTTTTCCCATTCCTTTATTAAACTTCTCTTATACTGACTCTCTTTTACTTACAGTTCAGAACTTTGGTATACATGCTAACAGCTAATAAAGCTGCTAACAGAATGATTAATTTTTTAAAAGATTTATTTATTTATTTATTTGACGGAGAGAGAGACACAGCAAGAGAGGGAACACAAGCGGCGGGGGGGTGGGTGGGAGAGGAGAAGCAGGCCTCCTGCTGAGCATGGAGCCTGATGGACTCTGGGATCATGACCTGAGCCAAAGGCAGACCCTTAATGACTGAGCCACCCAGGCGCCCCTGGAATGATTATTTTTATTAAATAACTGGAAACGAATGTTAATGTAAGAGAGACTTTTGCCCCCCCATATGTCAGTCTCCTCTTTATTTAATAACAAACACTTTAATAGTGGCCTAATATAGGTAATAACATATATGTTATTTCCTACCCTAGAACCATTCACACCTTCTTCCTTTGGTCTGGAAGACTCTTCTCCCAACTCTTTCAGTGGTTGATTCCTTCTCATCCTGTAGGTTTCAGCCTGTCACATTTCAGAATATGCTTTCCTGGCCATCATATCTAAATTAAGTCACTGTACCTTAATGCTCTACCTCCTCCTTGCACATTTTCTCCCTAATATTTAGCACAATTTGTAGTTATTTATTTGTTCATCTGTCTTTCTTCAATGAGTTCTCTGGGGTCAGAGACCAGTATTTACCTATCTTGCTTACCAGCACAGTGCCACTTGTTTGTTGAATGAATGGATTGAATAAATGATCTTCCTGCTTCTCGTGACTCCTTAATCCAATACACTGTTAAACAATCTTTAGAGACAGCTTGACACCTGACTCTCTTGCCCAGAGAATATACTGAGACCTGTTTTAAGCTAACATTTAATACTCTCTTCAGTGTAGACCTATCAACTATCTCTCATTCCTCATTTTTCAAATCCTACTTATGTCTCCATTCTTTCCCTTCTAATCTCTAGGTCTCAGTGTTTTCTTGCTTTCCCTCTGCCTACCAAGATGTTACCCTTCCTTCAAAGCCTTCCTCCATTTTTTTCATAGGAATCTAATCTTCATCTGAACTCTTAAAATAATGAATATGCATCACTAAGTCGATCTTATAGCATATTAGTTATGTTTTTATGTAAATTGGCCTATCTTTTCATCTAGATTTTAAGATTCTCATGGCCTACCTCATGCATATTTTTGTGTTCAATATATGTGTGCTGATCATGATGCTATTAACCTGTAAGTTATAGCATAAAGTTAATTTTTAAACTAAACCATTAAGCTATAATACAGAAAAAAATATATATCTTCACATAGAGTCCAACACTTGCTTGTTGTGGGGTTCTAGGTAAGGTACAATTTTTTCAAACTTCACTCTTCTCTTTCTTTATTATAAGACTCCTACTTAACAGTAGAGTCATAAAGAATAGTTGATACGAAATAAATTATGTGAAAGTGCTTGGTAAAACATCAACACTATACAAATGTATTATTATTGCCAACCAACTATTATGACATTATTTGAAACCAAACAAAATAAAATGTCTTTAGAGAATATGAAATAAAACTACGCACACTTTTGTCCTCAAGATACTTTTTATACTGAAAATAAGAGTTGGAGAAGAGTGTTGGTAAGTTCATAAAACATTAGGCTATTAACTCATTTTTTTTTAAAGATTTTATTTATTTATTTGAGAGAGAGAATGAGATAGAGAGAGAGAGCATGAGAGGGGGGAGGGACCGAGGGAGAAGCAGACTCCCTGCTGAGCAGGGAGCCCGATGTGGGACTCGATCCCGGGACTCCAGGATCATGACCTGAGCCGAAGGCAGTCGCTTAACCAACTGAGCCACCCAGGTGCCCGGCTATTAACTCATTTTTAAATAGAGTTAGAGCTTTTCAAAATTCCAGTCAAAATGAATCATGAGAGACTATGGACTCTGAGAAACAAACTGAAGGTTCTAAAGGGGAGGGGGTGTGGGGGGATGGGTTAGCCTGGTGATGGGTATTAAAGAGGGCATGTACTGCATGGAGCACTGGGTGTTATATGCAAACAATGAATCAAAACTAATGATGTAATGTATGGTGATTAACATAACATAATAAAAATAAATAAATAAATAAAATAAATTCTAGTCTAAAGTTAGATATTTCACAGAGGACATCCATCACGTGATGCCACAAAATGTTTCTTGGTGCCACAATCGAAAGCACAAAGATTCAAGTTGGATGGATCACTGATCCCAGTAAGTTAAACATGTATATTTTCATCAGGATGAAAATTCACATATTCTCTATGCAACTACAAAAAGGAATGAGAAAGCTCTTTATATTCTGATATGAATAAATATTCAAAATATATTGTTAAAAAAAGGAGACAGAGCAACATACACATTATGCTTCCACCTATGTAAAAAGTGTGTGGAGGGAGAATATATATATACATACATATATATATTCATATTTTCTTGAATGCTCTAAATACTACCTACATAAGAAACTAGTTACTTATTAGTTAGTTACTGGGGATAAGGAATAGGAATTGAATAGAGAGAGACCAGGTAGGAGGGAGATTTTCACTGTGTACCTTTAAATTCTTTTTTATTTATGACCTGTGTGAATGTATTACCTAATTTAAAAACTTAAATTTATTAATTAAAACATTTTAGGGTCACTTATTTTTGGCATTCTTGTTAGAAGACATATCATTTTCTTCAACTACAAACTTATAATATTAAAAACTAGACTTTCATGAACATAGGAAACTCACCTTCATCTGAACTCTTAAAATACTAAATGTACACCATTCAGTCTTGTAGCATATGAGTTATCCTTTTATGTAAGTGGTCCATCACTTTTCGACAACTAGCTAAAAATTTCTGATATTCTCAATGTGTATAAAACTTCCTAATTATTCTCACCTCTAAAATCTTGCAAACGCTTATTGCTCTTCAATGCTAAAAGGGCAGTCTTTAGGGAAACATCTCCCTTTTCTGTAAAGACAAAAATAATACAAAGAAAAATTAATAAATTCAAGAAACAAAGCACTTCCACTGTGAGCTAGGTTGGTTCACTTACTGTCCCCTTAAAGCATCTTATGATTTTTCTAGGATGTAAACTTTTGTCCAGAATGCAATCTACACTCTACCTATATAAATCCTATTTATATGTCAAAACCAGCTTGTAAGTCTAGTTTTCTAAAAAGCCTTCCCTTGCGCCTCTATGATACCCCGCTAAATGCTACTCTTTCTTTTTCCTTTCCTTCACAATCTATTTTCTGGAAAGAAATGTTTTTATTCATCACATCTTCATTCACACTTCAAACTGCTCTAATCTGGCTTCCATCTCCTGGAAACCACTTTTACCAAGTTCACCCATTGACTATTTATTGCTGGGGCACCTGAGTGGTTCAGTTGGTTAAGTGACTGTCTTCGGCTCAGGTCATGATCCTGGAGTCCTGGGATCGAGTCCCGCATCAGGCTCCCTGCTCAGCGGGGAGTCTGCTTCTCTCTCTGACCCTACCCCCTCTCATGTGCTCTCTCTCTCTCTCTCTCTCTCTCTCATTTTCACTCTTTCAAATAAATAAACAAATAAACAAATAAAATCTTAAAAAAATACTATTTATTGCCAAACTAATGAGCACTTTTTAATTTTTTGGTCTTATTTAATACTTTCCTCCTTCAAGCTCTTTTTTTCTCTTTGCTTTGTTGCTATAGCTTTCTTTTGGTTTCCCTCCCACCATTCTAGCTAATTCTTAATGTCCTTGTGAACTATTCTTTCTCTACCATTACTTAAATGTTAGCATGTGCCAGTGCTTTATCCTTGGCCCTCTTCTCATCACACTATATAAGCCATTCCTGAATTCTCCTGTAAATACAAAGTGTATGTTGATAACTCTCAAGTTTCTATTTCTAGGCTAGACCACTGTCTATTGCACATCTTCAACTCTATGTCCACAAGCCTCTCAAACACAATATATCCTTTTGGGGGGGATTTAAAACACAAATGAGTTAATGATGTTATTTCTATGCAAATAACAAATCTTTGGGACAGATCAAATGCATTTTTTACTTCCATATTGCCAAACTTTGATTTGATTGGTTCTTTATTATCACCATGTGGCAGCTGGAGCAGCACTCACTTTAGAGGGAACCTTCCCTAATTCCAGTCTATCAAGGAAGATCTGCACGTTAAAAACTCACTTTTATCAGCAAGAATTCAGAGAATGGCAGGTGGCAAATAAAACTCTTAGTGGATTATTCTAATTGCATTTTCTTTTACCTTCATATCTTAAAAAGTTGTAAGAAAAGAGAGAGGACAACTTTCTATGGTTTTGACAGTTGTGTTTACATCATTCTCTAATGAATACTGTTCCAAGTTTTCATGGACTCTGAGTATGAACCTAGTTTGAAGTGTCTAGTGTCAGCTTGCACAATGGGTGTATAGAAACAAGAATTAGGAATAATTGGATGCATTTGATATATAAAAGTATTGACTAATATTTTTACAAATCATTATGACATTCTCTTACTTATTTTCTCAATTTTCTTTACCGATTTATTGCTTTATATTGAAGACAGAAGAGTCAAACACAAAATAATAAAGCATAAAATTCAAATAAAAGAATGAAGAATTAAGATGAGGCAAAATTAAGGCAAGCAATAATTAGATTAATTTACATCTTCTTCTTAAAACAAAATCTAATTTATTATAAATCAAACCCCCCTAAATCTCAGTTTAAACGGTTATTCTGGGTTTTATATAATACTTCTGAAAGGAATTAATTATCACACATTAATTGATTAAAAGAATATCTGAGTGTTTTTTGAAACATCAGTTTTAATGTGAGATAATGAATATTTGTCTAACAACATCTTACTTTTTAAACAACTAAAAAAAGAAACTTGAAATTGCATCTAGATGGCAAACTTTATAAATGACCACCTATCCAGTAAATGTAGTTCCTAATAAGTTTTTTTAAAGCAAAGATGCATATATTGTGCATTCAGAAATATGCAAACACCTATATTTTTCCCATTAGCTGGAAGAACCTGAAAAATAAGTGAGATGAATATGACTTAGGTCAAAGTAAGAAGTGGAAACCCAACAAGAACATAGGCTTCTTGTTTGATCTTTCCACCTACCTCACATTGTATTGCGACTTTATATATTTACCCTGTTCTCCCAACAGAATACTTTAAATTTGCTTACAGTTTAAGCATTCATTTTTCATCAGTAACCAAATGCCTATATTTGCAGATTTTCAAAATATATCCTTTCCTCATAACTCTCATGGAAATTTCTCCAAAATAATCACTTTTCTCAAGCAGTTATAAAGCAAAATTGTCTCAATGATGGTAAATATGGCATGTTATTGAAATGCAAGAAAAAAGCTTCCATATCTGGCTGAATAGAGTTAAAGAAATCTTCAAGGAAGTCACATTTTTACTGACTTGGCAGTATATCTGAAGGTTAACAGAAAGACTGATGAAGAAAATATATAGAAATATAAGTGAGTATGATGTGTTCTGGGAACTATAAGTAGTTTCTTAATTTTAGATTTAAATTATTCTATTGTGTTTATTAAGTGTCTTGACACCTTACAAAAAATGTGTAAGAAAGTTTGTGGGAAAAGGTTAATCTAAACAGGTCAGGTAACAGGAACTAGATTTTAAAAAAAAAGCCCTGTAATTTGAGAAGGAATTTAGATTTATCTATTCTCATTTCAATCTCTTCCCTCCATCATGCCCTTCATCAAACACACTATATCCTAAGCTGAACTCACCCTTGCACTAAAGCCTGATTCTCCTCCTGTATTCCCCAGCTTATTAAGAGGCATCACCAGGAAATGTCCCCCAAGCCAAAAATCTGTTAGTCATCCTCGATTCCTCTCCCCTCCCTAACTTAACCAAACAATGATGAAGTTCTGCCTCCTAGAACTCATATCTGTTCCCTTCTTCCCATCCCTAGAGCCAATGCCTTACTTCAACATTATTTTTAACCTGAATTACTGAATGCCTTCTAAAATGTCTCTTTGCCTCCAAACTTGCCCTCCTCTGCCCTTTCTTAATGCTATCAGAATGCTTATTATAAAGTGCAAAATTAGTCACGTCATCTTTCAACTTTGAATTCTTCAGTGACCCTCTAGAGCCTTCAGGATAAAATTCAAACTCTGTTGCCCCGAGGGAAAAAAAACACCCTAGTGGATCTGCTCTTGACTATAAGGCCTCACTCCTTCTGCCACTATGCACCACCAAGTCGATGATCAAACTTTGATTCACATCAACATGAACTGTAAAGCTTGTTAAACACACACATGCACACACACACACACACACACACACACACACACACACACACACACACTTTGGCCATGATGCAGAAATCTGAAGCAAGAGATGTAAGCATCTGTGTTTTTAACAAATTCCTCAGGTAGTTCAGATGTGAATCAGTCTGAGATCCACTGGTATAAAACCTACTGGACTATTTAAGAGTTCTTTGACTTCTCCTCAAGCTTTGTTCTTCTATATTTGTACATACTGAACATTCCTTCCTAACTCCTTCCAGTCGTTTTCCCTGCACTCTCAATTCTGGGGTAGCTCCTACTCATATTTTAAATCCCAACTCCAGGGGTGCCTGGGTGGCTCAGTCAGTTAAGTGTCTGCCCTCAGCTCAGGTCATGACCCCAGGGTCCTAGGATCAAGCCCCGCATCAGGCCCCCTGCTCAGTGGGGAGCCTACTTCTCCCTCTCCTTCTGCTGGTTCTCTCTCTCTTTCAAGCTTGCTCTCCCTCTCTCAAATAAATAAATAAAATCTTTAAAAAAATTAAAAAAAAAAACCTCAACTCCAACAGTATGTCCTCCAAAAGCCTCTTCTGACTACCCAATCCAACCCTGTGTGGGTTAGGTACCTATTGTATACATTCCCATAACACTCTATGTTTACCTCTGTCACCATATTTAACAATTGGTATTCTCATTGCTTGTCATCTCAATAGACTGTAAGCTCTTTTATCTCTATATATTTAGTGCCTAACAAGCAATAGGTGCTTAATAAACTTTCATTGAATGAATGAAATTGTTCTCCTCTCATTACTCTTATTCTACTACCATACTCACAACACTCTGACACCAGATATGGAGGGTTGTTTTCCCCCACCAAGCAATTCTCTGCAACACCAACTGAGCATCCTATAATTTAACTCAATTCTGACACTATCTACCTGGAAATGGCATCAGGTCCCACAAGTTAAGGGATCAGTCCCATGAGACTGTCCTTCTTCCCACTTCAGATGCCAATCACAAGTAGTAGATCCCCAGATTACCCACAACTTATGTCCAACTTGGCTACAAATCGGAGGTTTCCATGACTTTCTCCCCTATGGATTCACTTATTTGCTAGAATAGTTCACAGAACTCAGAGAAACATTTAATGTTTACCAGTTTATTAAAGGATATGATAAAGTACTTATGAACAGCCAGATGAAGAGATACATAGGGTCTGGGAGATCTGGGAGGGTCCCAGGAATAGCAGCTCTGTCCCTGTGGAGTTGAGGTGAGTTACTTTCCCAGTATGTGGATGTGTTCACCAACCTGGAAGCTCTCTGAACTATTGGGATTTTATGGAGGCTTCCTCACATAGGCATGATCAATGATTCACTCCATTTCCAGCCCCTCTCCCTTCTCTGGAGACTGGGGGTAGAGCTAAAAATTCCAAGGTTCTAAGCATGGCTTATCTTTTTGGTGACCAGTCACCACCTAGGAACAAGATGCCCACCCAGAATTGCCTATTAGAACAAAAGATACCCCTAGTGGTCTCATCACTTAAGAATTTACAGGTGTTTTAGGAGCTCTATGCCAGGAATGGGGTCGAAGACCAAATACATATTTCTTATTACAAATCACAGTATCACATCACTGTTTCCCTGGCTATTATTAAAGCACTGCCATGTAACATTGCAAATGCACTGAGCTTTTATCTCCTATATTGTTATATACCCTTTTGTTGTTTATAGCTTGCCTCACCAACTAGACCGAAAGTTTCCTAAATATGAATACTTTGTATTTATTTGATTACATTACATATTACATGACACCTCATATAACAGGCACTTGGGATCAGGTCTGTTGCATAGCGATGCAGGCCATGCATTGCCTAACGTCAAAGGGTGCTGTTGACACAGATGACAACATGCCCCCAGAAGTTGTGCTGTGCAGTGGCCCCATTTAGTACTCTAAAAAAGAAAATACTTTCAGGAATTGATTTTAAATTTTTAAAAACCACATAATAATTGGCAAAATTTGAAAATTATATATTGTTTTCTCTGAAAGCTCTTAGGATTCACGTTCAATCTATCTCCTGCCATAAATATCTCACGCCAAGGGGAGAAAGTCTTCCCTTAGTCTATTCCTGGCTAAAAGCAGTTTTACTTTAGCACAACCTTCACAGAGAATTATTTCATCTTCCCTGATTTACATAGTAGATGCTAAAAACATACATACAAATTACACTCTGGTGGAATCAACATAGAATACTTGATGGGGTTTTTAAAATCTTATTAATCTTATTCAAAGATTTTTCTATCAAGATAAATTTATGATCTCAATAGAACTGCTCTGTTAGAGTGTTTTTTTCCATTAGGATAATAAAGAAAAAAATTGTTGGGGAGCGATGAATGGAGGACAGGGAAGGGGAATGGAAAATTTACTGTCCCTTTATTTGGAAAGCCAACTTATTATATATACCATCAACATCAAGTGTTTTCTCTAACATCTGGTATTCTTCAGGCTTTACAGAAACATTGAGGTCATCAAAAGCATCTTGCAAGTTGTTAATTTGAATTTTGTTGCAGTCCATCAAGCTGACAGTCTGGAGGGCAGTAGATAAATCTGAAAACACATGAGGATTCTGTAAGTCATATATCTCAACTAATATTAACTCTATGATTCCAAAATTAATAAGCCAAATATTCCTTTATTCCAGGCATATTTCCCTGAGATGTTCAGTTATTTTTGTCTTAATATAAAAAAATTAGGATGACTGAGGTTTTTTTATTTAACTGAATAAAACTATCAGTTTTTTTAAAGTTAAAATAGGCCATTATTACATCTCCTAGGGAAATGTTTAATTTTGTATCAGTGAGAGGGAATTTGGGGCTTTTCTCTGTGTATATGAAACAGCTCAAATTTCAGAGTATAAAAATATTAGTCCTGAATTTTCTTCTACTTACATATTTTGCTGCTCCTTTCATTTTTTGCTTATTCCTCATAACTTTTACTCTATTATTAGAAGTCTCCCCAGAAGTATGGGAGGATTAAGGTTTTCAGGAATATATTGTGCCTGAAAGTGGAAGTGGCCTTTACTTTTTAACCCAAACGTACGAGAATTAAATGCTACAAAATCTGTAGATGAAATATGAATTGAAGAGTTTCAAGATTACAGGTAATAGATGTAAGGGTTTTTCCACAAAGAAAATAAAAATGTTGGAGGTTCTTTCAGGCTGAAGCACTCTGCATTCTTCCCAGGTCTTATCCAAACCTCTAGGAGTTTTCCCCTCTAAATGGGGTCCTTAGGATTAGAGCCATGCCTCTATTTATCAATGAGTTACACAAATCATCATACACTCAAGGTCACTGTTTGGATTATAATCTCTAGTTTATCTGGGGGAATATTTAAAAGGAGACAAAGTAGAGGCACACAAAGGAATTGCAGAGAAGTGTTGTACTTTTTAATAAGACATTATTAGACAAGAAATTTTCCAACAGATCTTAATTCATGAGGGCCTTTAATTTCTCCAATAAATTCCAGCAGACTTTTTTTGTAGAAATTACAAACTGATTCTAAAATTCACATGGCAATGGAAAAGACCTAAAATAGCCAAAAGAACTTTTTTTAAACTAGAACAAAGTTGGAGGACTGATACTACCTGAGTGCTTTCAATGTTTATTATCAAGCTACAGTAATGAAACAATGTGGTATCAGTGTAAAGACTGACAAAATGACAAAGATCAATGGAACAGAATAGAGAATCCAGGAAATATATATACAAATATAGACAATTTTCTACAAAAGTACAAAGGAAATTCAGTATAGAAAATACAGAGAAAGTATAATCTTTTCAACAACCAACCATGCTGGAACAAATGAATGTCCATATGCAAAATAAAATGAAACAAAAAGAAACTTTGATCCATACTTTATTCTATATATAAAGATTAAAGCTTTATATATAGATTATATATATGATCTATATATAAAAATAGATCATACACCTAAAATGCAAAACCAAAACCCATAAAACTTTTAGAAGAAAACATACAATAAAACCTTTGTAACTTTGGGGGAGGCAAAGATTTCATACGTGTGACAGCAAAAGCACAATACAAAAAAGAAAAAAATTGATTAAACTTCATCAAAATTAAAATTAATGCTCTTTTAAAGACACTTAAGAAAATGAAGAGACTCAGAAAATTTTGCTCAGTATAAGACTCAGAGAAAATATTTTGCTAAGTGTATTTCTGATAAAGGACAGGTACATACAGAAATACAAAAACAAACAACCCAACTTTAAAAATGAGCAAAGATCTGAACAGACACTTTACAAAGAAGATATACAGATGGCAAATAAGCACATGAGAAGATGTTCAACATCATTAGTCATTAAGGAAATGCAAATTAAAACCACAATGAGATACCACTCCACACTTACTAGAATGATTAAAATTAGAAAGACTGACTATACCAAGTATTGGCAAGGATTTGGAGGAATTGGAACTCTCATTCACTGCTGGTGGAAATGTAAAATAGTGTGGCCACTTTGGAACCAGTTTGCAGTTTCTTAAAAAGTTAAATATAGGGGCGCCTGGGTGGCTCAGTCATTGGGCATCTGCCTTCGGCTCAGGTCATGATCCCGGGGTCCTGGGATCGAGCCCCACATCGGGCTCCCTGCTCAGCGGGAAGCCTGCTTCTCCCTCTCCCACTCCCCCTGCTTGTGTTCCCTCTCTCACTGTCTCTCTCTGTCAAATAAATAAATAAAATCTTAAAAAAAAATAAAAATAAAAAGTTAAACATACACCTACCATACGAGCTAGCCAAGCTTTGGTAACTACTCAAGAGAAATGAAAGCGTATGTTCATACAATGACATACACAATTGTTCATAGCAGTCTTATTTGTAAGAGCTCCAAACTAGAAATAGCCTAATGTGTATCACCAGGTAATAGATAAACTGTAGTATATCAATAAAATGGAGTGCTATCCAGTAATAAATAAGAATGACTTACTGATACATGCTACATGGATGAAGCTCAAAATAATTATGCTGAATGAAAGCATCCAGCAAAAAAAGAATATATCCATTTTATAAAATTCTGGTACATGCAAATGAATCTATACTGACAAAAAGCATACCAGGGTTTGCCCGAGGACGAGGAAGAAGATAGGAAATGACAGGAGAGATTACAAAGGAGCATGAGGAAGTTTTGGGGGTGAGGGATGTGTTCATTACCTTGATTATGATGGTAGTTTTATAGGTGTGTGCATATATCAAAACTCACCAAACCGTGAACTTTAATTATAAAAACATACAGCTTTCGTATATCATTTATACCTCACAACACTGTTTAAAAATAATAATGACAAAAGGTAATGGAAACTATGACAAATATTTAAAATGAAATATTGATTGACCCACCTTCAAATTCAGGAGCTGGCTTATTTGTGTTCAAAGCCTCCAAAATTTGTTTCAGACTTACTTCACTATTTTCTAAAAAGTAAAGTATAAGGATTATAAAATGGCTAAGTGTCAATATTTATAACCGTTAAAATAACCATGACAGGAAATGGGGGATGGGCAAATTTTGTTAATTTTTGAAAATTAGCTAGATAAAAACTCATCAATTTAAAATAGTTTTACCAAGAATCTGTTCCCTTAAAACGAGAAAAAATTTCTAATTGTACTATTTGTCTTAATTAAATTTTGATGTATACATTTTACAAATATGATGCCAGATAAACAGAGGGAGCCTCTTCAAAATATTTCCAAGAGAAGGGGTGCCTGGATGGTTCAGTTAGTTAAGCATCTGACTTTTTTTTTTTTTTAAGATTTTATTTATTTATTTGACAGAAAGAGACACAGCGAAAAAGGAAACACAAGCGGAGGGAGTGGGAGAGGGAAAAGCAGTCTTCCCGCGGATCAGGGAGCCCAATGCCGGGCTCGATCCCAGGACTCTGGGATCACGACCTGAGTTGAAGGCAGACACTTAACCATCTGAGCCACCCAGGCGCCCAAAGCATCTGACTCTTGATCTCAGCTCATGTCTTGATCTCAGGGTCGTGAGTTCAAGCTCTGCATTGGGCTCCACACTGGGTGTGGAGCTTACTTAAAAATGAATGAATGAATAACTAAATAAATAAAATTTCCAAGAGAAAAATACTAATTTTTAATTAGTTCTCAGTATGCCTATGTTCTCATTATGTTTCTAAGACCTAGTTTATCTAAACTATGCATATATAAAACAAATTTCCTAAGCTCACAGTAGAACTAGGACTTCATTAAGCTCAACATAGATTGTTCTTTCAAAAAGGGCTCACCATCAATAGATGCTTGACCCAGAATCTCCTGGAATGTCTTGTTGCTTAGTAGAATTCCTGCACTCAAGAGTTGGAAGCTCAGTTCATTTGCAGGCATCTTATCATTTCTGATCTTATCAAGAGTTGTAATCTCTTTAAATAAATCTGTAAATATATGAAGAATAGAGAACAAATGAGGAAGCTGGGGCAAAAGACCTTTCTTAGACTTAACACCCTGACCTGCAGAGAGTAGGTGTATTACAAAAGTTATTCTGAATTAAAGGGCTTTCAAACATATCAATGGGCTTTGTTTTCAGATGCCACTTAAACAACAAGCAAAATTTAATATACCCCTTGCCAGCTAAAAGTTGAACTTCTGCAAAATTTTTGTAAAAATTTGCTTTTATTTATTATTTCCCCTCAAAGGTAAAAACTACTATGTGCTCCAGTCTTTCATAGACTCTAAGCATTTCAAGCACAGCTAGGTAATGGCTCTTAGAATGAGGTCAGCTAGCAGAAATAGAATGCAGGTAGTTGGAGAAAGAAAAATGAAAATATAAATCTGCTATAGCCTGAAAAACACGTAGTCACATCCAATCCTAGGATTAGAGAGCCTCTCTTTCTTACCGTCTACCTAGTAGTTTTAGATGCGCTAGATCTTGTTTTCTTTGTACTTTCTCTTACAATGTTTCACTATAGGTGAGATAAAGAAGCACGTGGAATTTATTAGAGGTGAGAGAAAATTGTATTAGATTCATGGGATACCTTACACTGAAGCATATACTGAGAAAAACTGCTTTACGGAAGCATATTCAAGCATGTGATTCTAAATAATTCATTATAGTCAAAGTATAGATTGAATATGATAAGGAATAAGAAAGCAGATTATAACACCGCAATAAAGCAAAGAAAACTTAAGGAATTAAAAGCACAGGGCAAAACAAACTATACTTTAGAAAAAGAATATCACAGAATGATCTTAGAAATTTATTTTTAATTTCCATTCTTTTACTAAACTTACTGTTGAATGGTGTTGATGGTTTCGATGAATTAGTGAAAACATCAATTATATCTTTTACAGTCTTTTTATTTTCTGCAAAGTTAAATAAAATAGGGTTTAAATAGATTTCAACCTCATTAAGGCAGGGATCTGGTATTGCTTTAATATAATTTCATTCAGTTTTCAAACTTCTATGACTATAATGCATAGTAAGAAAAACATTTAGATTGTGAACATGCGTGCTCACACACAAATACACACACGCATAGAAATAAATGTTTTATAAAACAATACTTACCCTTATCATATGTGATGCATGCTGATATCTTCCAACAAATTCCACCTTATTCCATTTCATTTTAAAATGCTATTCAGGGCTTAGTAAATTTATTTCACAAATTTATTTCACAACCCAGTATTGTGACCCATGGTTTATAAAAATTACAAACAGGTTATACAGTACAAAATATATGCACACCTATAACGAGTATGAATGCATAGAGCCACTCCCTGCAGAGATGATTTATACACAAAGACAGCAAAGGAAGAGAAAGAATTAAAAAAAAATTCCTTTGGAAGAAAGTTCTGTTTGGTGAGAAAAGAGAAATTCAACTTGTTTTTACTGTCACCACTCCCTAATTTAACCCTGAAGTGAACAAGCAAAAACTATACATAAAAGAAAATATATAAAATTATTAATCTTTCCAAGTAAGTAAAAACCCTTACAAAACCTAATAGCTGAATTTTGATTTCTTCTGAATTATCCATAATATCACACATAAATATTTCTTATTCTTTGGAGGACAGGGTTCAGGACATACTACCCCCAAAACATTGTACCCTAGCATATTGAATATTTTAAGCTGAATAAATTTGAGAAATGGAAGGTGCAGTTAGGATTCAGACTTCCCCATCCTCCCTGAAGCAGATCATAAGACTCTCGTGTGAGAGATGCTCTGCTATACCACCCACAGGAAAGGAGCATCCTTATCTCTGAAGACTGAGGGTTGGAAGGACACCCAGAGGAAACTGAATGAACAGGCCTTGTTAAATTTCCCCCAGTTTACCACCCTTAGCTCATATCATTTTGCCCTATCACATTTTCCACCATTTTCTACTTAACCACTTCTTTGGGTCTTCGTTTCCTTATGTATGCTCCCCTTTCATGTAAAGTTTATATTAAATTTGTATGCTTTTCTCTTGTCTCTGTCTTTTGTTACAGAGCTCTAGCTGAGAACCTAGAAGGGTAGAAGGAAAAGACTTTTCCCTCTCCTACAGAAGCCTGCTTCAGGGATCACAGGCTCACAGACTGAATATAGCTGAAATTCAGTCGTGTTCATTGTCTTAGGGAGTGTTAGGGTTTTCTTTTCATTTGAATTTAACTATCTTAATATAGGACATGTGCTCTCAAGTTATCCTACAGTCCACATCCCTTCCTTTTGTCTTATACCCAATTCATTTTGTTAATTTGCATTATGTGCCTGGCTACTGCAGATATTTGAGTTAGCTGACTCTGGTCTGCTTCAAAAGTTACGCTTCTCTGGAAGCTTATTGTAATTTGTTTAAAGAGCAAATTGGAGCTTTTGCACTGTGCCTCTTGAAGTGGTGGATAATTTGACCCATCTTTCCTGTTCTTTTTTTTTTTTAAGATTTTATTTATTTATTTGTCAGAGAGAGAGAGAGAGCACAAACACAAGCAGGGGGAGCGGCAGGCAGAGCAGGCAGAGGGAGAAGCAGGCTCCCCGATGAGCAGGAAGCCGGATCTCTGAGACCACGACCTGAGCCGAAGGCAGATGCTTCACCAACTAAGCCACCCAGGCATCCCGCATCTTTCCTGTTCTAAGCAGTTTGCCTTAAGTATTTCCTCACTCCTGAGATTTTTGTAGATTAAAAGTTTTTGTAGAGACTGCTTGCAGAAACCTAGAGTTGTTGATGAAAATATACCAAATGCCTAAATAGAGAGGAAGAATTTCTCCTGAGGCAAAGAGAGAGAAAGAAAGAGAGGGAGGGAATGGGAGAGCTGAGGGAGAGAGAGAATGGAAGTCTGATGGGAAAGAATGAGAATTGCCCTGTGGGAGCACCCTATTCCCTTATCCCTTCCCCACAGATGCAGGATCACCACAGGCTCCATCCACTAGGTGTCAGTAGAAATACAGCGCAAGGGAGTTTTAAAAGCTCTTCCTCTATCTCCTACATTATAGTATGACCTTGAAATGGGAGAGGGTGCCAGTAATGAACCAGCCTAGATATCTGGATCAACCCTCCTAGTAAAAACAAGTAAAAATTCTAAGTAAAATTATTGCTTTAAAATGATCTTAAATCCATCAATTTGCTGCCAAGAAAGTAAGAAATTTCCAGGCCAAACAACTGATGGAAGGTTGTACCCCAGAAACACGGCAACAGTTTTTCACCCAGAGTATTTGCCAAAGACAAAACAAAAACAAAGCAACATTGAACGAATTTTAGTTTGTATTTTCAAAGGTCAGACAAAGCCTAGGTTTCTCCCAAACTGGGGGGTTTATCCTCAACTTACAAAAATGTTTCTCTAGATTTCAATACCCAGAGAAAATATCAAGAATACGAAAAAGTTCCTCCTTTATAGATAATTTGACTTTTCTCTCTATCTACCTCTTTTTTAAAGATTTTATTTATTTATTTGAGAGAGAGAGAATGAGAGAGAGATAGAGAGCACAAGAGGGAAGAAGGTCAGAGGGAGAAGCAGACTCCCTACTAAGCAGGGAGCCTGATGCGGGACTTGATCCCAGGACTCCAGGATCATGACCTGAGCCAAGGGCAGTTGTTTAATCAACTGAGCCACCCAGGCGCCCTCTCTAGCTACCTTTAAGATTTTCTTTCCTTCTGGTAGGCTGCAGTTTCATCATGATAAACCTATGTATGTATGGATTTCCTTTCATCCTATGTGGGATTCACTGGACTTCTTGAATTGGTAGGCTTAGGTCTTTCTCATTCTAGAAAATTCTCAGCTATAGTTCTCCAAATATTTTCTCTGCAACCATTCTGTCTCTTCTCCCCTGAATGGATATATATCATGTCTTTTCAGTTTTTCTTTTTTTAGCTTTACTGAGATATAATTGACATATAACATTATATTAATTATAATATAAGTATAAAGTATATAACATTATAATCTGATATACATATATATTTTAAACCAATTACTGGAATAAGTAGCCTTTTCATTCTGCCTTCCTCTAAGCCTCTTTCTTGTATTCTATTTCTCTTTCTATGCTACAGTTTCTATCATTTCTTCAAACTATTTTGCAGTTCATATTTCTTCACCTATGTTTAATCTGCTGACATTACTGTCCACTAATTAATTTTAATTGCTACTTTTTTAATTTCTAGAAGTCCTGTTTCTTTTTTTCAAATTTTAGTTTCCCCTCACATGGTTCCAAATTTATCTTTTTTTTCTTCAGAAGGATAGGAATACAGGAAGAGTGAAATCAAAAGAATGGAAAATATATATCTAAAAAATATAGTTAATAATACTGTATTGCATATTTGAAGATTGCTAAGAGAGCAAATCTTAAAATTTCTTAACACAAGAAAAAAATTTTTGTAACTATGTATGGTGATAGATATTAACTAGACTTATTGAGGTCATTTCATAATATATATATGAAATATATATTAAAATGTCACAAAATAAGCTTAAATTGTGGAGAAGAAAGTGATAAAGATAAAAACAAAAATTGAGGAAATAGTCAACAAACACACAATAGAGAGGATCAGAAAGCTGAGAATTAATTGAGTTATTAAAATTGACAAACCATTAGCATAGATGATCTAAAAAGAAAAAAGAACCAATATGAGGAATAAGATGGGAACATTACCACAAATGCTGCAAATATTACAAAACTACTAAGCGCTTATTGTTAAAAAGTTAATAGCACTATAGCAATAATTTTTCATATGAAAAGGACAACCTCTTTGAAAAAAACAAACAGCAAAGTTTGACTCAAGAATAAAAAGAAAACCTAAGTAATCCTATGGCATGAAAGAAGATGAATGAGTAATTAAAAACCTACCCAAAAAGAAGTATCAAGGCTCAAACGACTGTGTTGGTAAATACCACGAGACATGAAAAGAATATGCAATTCCAATGTTACCCAAACTATTCCAAATTTAGAAAAAAGAGAAAATACTTTTCAAATTATGAGGATAATCTGACACTGAAGCCTGACAATAGTAGAATGAGAAAATACCAGGTTAGTCTTACTCACAGAGATGTAGAAATCGTAAACTAAGTATTAGAAAAATGAACCCAGCAATATGTAAAAAGGATAATATATCATGACCAAAATGGGTTTTTCCAAAATTTTAGGTTTAATTTAATATTTAAAAATTCAATATAATTCACCACACTCACAGATTACAAGAAAAACTCCTATGAGCTATCTAAACAGATGCATAAAAATTGTTTGGGAAATTCATGATAAACCAAATAAATATAAATTCTATCCTTTAGCAAGAAAGGAATAGAAGGCTATTTCCTCAGTCCGGTGAACAGCATTTATGAAAATACCACAGTAAATATTACATTTATTGGTGGAACTCTGTTTGTAAGAATTACCCTATCTCTGGAATCCAGGGTTGGGGAAATGGAAGAGCAGGACTCCATCATATTTATTATTGTGACCATCATAATCTAATAAAGGAGTATCTGGTTTTAAAACATGGATAATAAGACTATTTGCTTCTATTTGTCTTCTCCAAATAAAGAATATCCATACACTTTCCAAAAGGGTTCTAACAGTTCACAGTGACCAATATATAAACATTATTTCTATAACAACCTTCCTAAGCATACAGTATTATTATTCTTAAAAAAAAATTACCTTGTGTGAACATGTATACTCTAAACAGGAAACCTGTGAGGTAACTCAAGTACTTACCGTCTGTTGCACAGTTCAGTAACGCCTCAGGTTTTTCTTTACTTAAAAGTTTCTCCAGACTCCCCAAGGCAGATAAAAGGTCTTTAACTTCAACTTTCCCATCAAAGACACTATTAACAATGTTAGATGCATCTTCTATTTCTATATAGAGGAGTGACAAAACGTAAAGATATTTAGTTGGTCGGTCTATCCAGATAAGCACTTCACAACTTGATTTGGGTGAAATGTATTCATTTTCTTGAAAACACAGTCTTGAGGGTTTTGCCTCTCTGAAATATTCTCCAAACTGAGAGCTCCACATAATTTATAGGTTTAAATGCTTATATTATAAAACAAGAAACACTGCTCCTCATCTAGCTCCCTGCTCAGTGGGGAGCCTGCTTCTCCCTCTCCCTCTGCTGCTCCCCCTGCTTGTGCACTCTTACACGCTCTCTCTCAAATAAATAAATAAAATCTTAAAAAAAAACAAGAAATACTGAAATATTTTACTATATTAGTTCAACTCATGAAGCTAAACAAAAACAACAAAATATCAAAAAGATCCCAAAGAAAACAGTGCCATTATTGTCGGGGTGGGGGGTGGGGGAGGAAGCAGCCCTTCGGTCTTCATCCAAATGTTTGGAAAGAATGACAGTGTTGTTGATAAGATGCCAATGGTTCGGTGCTTTATTAGCTTAGTTTTATTATTCACTTATATATTTTAATCTCCTTTGTATCCAAGTTATGATGGTCTTCTTTTTTATGTCCTATTTTTTCCCCTTCATCATATTTCCTAAAGCATTCTCTATTAATCTTTGGAAAGAACAAAGTTTTGGTTATATGGATAATTTCTTTTGTGTGTGTGTGTGTGTTCTATTTCACTAAGTTCTACCTTCAACTTTATTAGCTCCTGACTAATACTTTTTGGGGGGATTGTTTTTGCTGTTTTGTTGTTTATGTTGCTGGTAAGCTTCATGAGTTGAACATTTAAGAAAAATTATTTTCAATGTTTCTTTTCTTTTTATTATGTTCACTTAGCCAGCATATAGTACACCATTAGTTTCTGATGTAGTGTTCAAGGATTCAATAGTTGTGTATAACACCAAGTGCTCATCACAACACGTGCCCTCCTTAATACCCATCACCTGGTTGCCCTATCCCCCCACCCCCCTCCCCTCTGTAACCCTCAGTTTTTTTCTCGGAGTCCAGAGTCTCTCATGGTTTGTCTTTCTTGTTTTCTAATAAAAGCATTTGATACTATAAAATATCCTGTAAGATTGTTTTGGTCACACTTTACATTGTTTTGATATGTAGTGCTTTGAATGTCATCATTTCTAAAAATTCTTACTTTCAGGTTTCATTTATTCTTCAACCAAAGAATTACTTAGAAGACCATTTGTTTTTAGTCTTAAAAGCAACATTTTTCCATATTCTCATTCCAAATTCTTTTAATTTCCAAATTAAAAGTAATATTGCAAATTCTTTTAACTTCCAAATTAAAAGTAATTTTAATGTTACTACATGATGGTCAGACTATGTGTTCTGAATGACTTCTGATTTTTAGAATTCATTGAAATTTTTCTCTGTGACTTAAATACATCATCTATTTTTGTGATTATTCCATAAGCATTTGAAAAGAATGTGTATTCTAAGTTTTTAGGATACAAAGTACTATATAATCTGTTTCTTAAGTCAAGTTTATTAATATTGTCACTTCAATCTCAATCTCTTTCTCAATTTCTTTCAATTAATCTCTCATCTTTCTATTTAGAATTATGTGAGAAACAAGACAGAGGATCATAGGGGAAGGGAGGGAAAAATGAAACAAGAAAAAACCGGAGAGGGAGACAAACCATAAGAGACTCTTAATCTCAGGAAACAAACTGAGGGTTGCTGGAGTGGAAGGGGGTGGGAGGGATGGGGTGGCTGCGTAATGGACATTGGGGAGGGTATGTGCTATGGTGAGCACTAATTGTGTAAGACTGACGAATCACAGAACTGTACCCCTGAAAAAAATAATACATTATATGTTAATAAAAAATAAAATAAAATAAAAATAAATAAATAAATAAATAAATAATAGAATTATGTGTTCACCTGAAAAAATATATAAATACAGTGTTGTCTTACAGGCATTAGTAGAAATCTAATTTACATAAAGGGTGCGGTGTTCATTTATTCTATTTTTTCCTTTCTTCATGGAATCATATTATTATTGAGGTCTCTCTCTGGTACAAATGTAAATCTAGTTATTGTTATGATGTGTTATATGTATGAACCATGTTTTAGTCAACCGTTTCCCTAATGATGGACGCCTACGTTGCTTTCATTTCTATCCTCCCATAGTGTTGCAGGGAGCACCCTTGTACATGTCTCTACGAGAAACTTCTCTGGGCTATTTATCTAAAAACAGATTTACTGGGCCATAAGAAACATGCATACTTATTTGATAAGTACTGCTAGGTTGCAATCTGGAATGCTGTACCATTTTACCTACTCACCAGCAATTTGTGAGTATTTCCAACTCTCTTTATAAACATATTTAGCTATTTGGGTTTCACCTCCTGTACTGACTTCTTAGATCCTTACTTATTTTTTCAATTGATTTTTCTTTCTACTGCTGATTTGTGGAATTTCCTTATATTTTGAGATATTAATCTTTTGTTAATTATCTTGTGATTGTCTTCTTCCAGTCTGTTATATATTTTAGAGTCCTTCATTTACAAGAAATCCTTAATTTTGATGTAATTACATCCTTTTTCACCCTATGGTTGTGCTTTGGGGGAGTAGTATTTTTAAGAAGGTATCCACGACCATAAGGCACAATATTTTTTCTTACATTTTCTTCCATCAGCTGTCTAGCTTTACCTTTGAGATCCATTTTCATCTCCACTTGATTCTTGAAGGTTATTTTTGTATATGGTATGAAGTAGGGATTCTACTCTGTTTTCTCCCACAGAGTAAGTCAATTTTCTCAAATCATATACTAAATATCTTTTCCCCCACTGACTAATGATGTCATCTCAATCACATTCCAAGTTCTTATTAATAGAAGTCTCTGTTGGTCTATATTATGATGCACCAGTCTATTTGTAACACTATATTAAAGTAGCATTATAATATGTAATAATATCTGATAAAGAAGTTCCTCTTCATTATTTTTTCAAAAGGGTCTTAGCTATTCATAGACCTATAATCTTCCAAAAAATATAAAATTATTTTGTCAAGGTTCCCACCTATCCTGAGATAGTGAGTGCAAATGCATTCAAAGTGCAGATTAATTTAGAAAGAATCCACTGATTTTAATACTCATTTTAAAACCCCAGTGTGAGGACTATAATTCTCAATCTCAATGTCTGTGGTCCAAGGCTATTTCAGTATCTCCATGATAGAACTGTGACTGAAAAAAGTTAACCATTTAGCTAAAGTTTTTGACAAAAACTAGAGCGTAAATGTAAAAATAATAATAATAATAAAATGAGGAAATAAGAAAGAAAAGAAGAGAGCAAAGTCACGAGAGGTGATTAAAAAACCAAAATCTGATTACTTTGATAATAAAATGGATAAACCTGTCAGCATTGATAAAGAAAAAAGAGAGAACAGAGCAATAAAACACACGAAAAGGAAGAAACACAGATAACAGAGATTTTTAAAATAATTCAAGGGGCTCATGGGTAGCTCTGTCAGTTAAGTGTCCAACTCTTGATTTTGACTCAGGTCATGATCTCAGGGTCATGGGATGGAGCCCTGAGTGGGGCTCCATGCTCAGTGGGGAGTCTGCTTCAAAGATTGACTTCCTCTCCCCCTCCCCCCGACTCTCTCTCAAATAAATAAATCTTTCTAAAAAAGTATATGAAAATTTTGCGTTCACATGTTTGAAAACCTAGACTTTAAAAAATATACACATCAACTATGTTTAAATGAGAAAATGGGGGGAAAAGGGGCTTGGTAGAGTATATATAAAATATATATAATTTAGGAACTCCTGGGTGGTTCAGTCGGTTAAGTGTCTGCCTTCAGCTCAGGTCATGATCCCAGGGCCCTGGGATCGAGTGTTGCATCGGGCTCCTTGCTCAGCGGGGAGCCTGCTTCTCCCTCTACCTGCTACTCCCCCTGCTTGTGTTGTCTCTTTCTAATAAATAAATAAATTAAATATTTTAAAAAATATATACATATAATTTATACACACACATACCTATATATACACCAACCAAAAAAAAAATGAAGTTTCTGTTCATATTCATTTCAAATTCCATACTTACTTTGGCACTCGATAGATTCATCACTGTTGTTCAATGCTCTGATAAAATCCTTAAAATTCACCACTTCATCTTTTTTTTTAAAGAAAAAGAGAAAGAATTTAGATATTCTTGTAAAGAAGACCATTTGATGTTATAAAACCAGAGCTATAAACACAAAAATAACAGGGAGGACTGGCAGTCCTACTGTGATGTAAATGATATGCAGATTAGACCTGAAATAAAGCTGTTGGAGATATACTCTGAAAATCAATTCCTTTAATACAAACCCATCAATCGAAAGAAAAGAAAATACATTTTTAATATGGACTCTGAAAAATAAACTGAGGGTTCTAGAGGGGAGAGGGGTGGGAGAATGGGTTAGCCTGGTAATGGGTATTAAAGAGGGCACATTCTGCATGGAGGACTGGGTGTTATACACAAACAATGAATCTTGGAACACTACATCAAAAACTAATGATGTAATGTATGGTGATTAACATAACAATAAAATTTAAAGAAAAAGATATAAAGGGGATATATCTTCTTAGGCATATAGGGTGAAACTTCTGAAATACTCAAGCTTTGCTATTTTAAATTAAAATAATTACTCACCAATAGGATTAGTATTATCCAAAGCCTCCTTTATTTTATCATCTGTTAGATAGATTCCGATGACATTTAAATTTTGCTGAAGGTCAGGAATGGCTGTAATTTCATTTTTGTGAATGTTGATATTGTAAAATTGACTTTTATCTCCTGAGAAGAGATAATCATCTCCAATTAGAGAGGACTTTTCATGTTTCCCCTTTATGTTTTAAAGATAAGTGGGAAAAATTATTCCAATATATAAAATTATACTTAAAAGACAGTATTTGTATTTATCTATGGACTGCTCTGTTCCTAAAATAATTTAAAATAGGTGATGATACTCATATGTGGAATTTAAGAAACAAAACAGAGGAGCGTAGGGGAAGGGGGAAAATAAAACAAGATAAAATCAGAGAGGGAGACAAACCATAAGAGACTTAATCATAGGAAACAAACTGAGGGTTGCTGGAGGGGAAGAGGGTAGGGAGATGGGGTAGCCAGGTGACGGACATTAAGGAGGGCACGTGATGTAATGAGCACTGGGTATTCTTTTTTTTCTTATAAATTATTTGTTTCAGGGATACAGGTCTGTGACTCATGAGTCTTACACAATTCACAGTGCTCACCAAAGCACATACCCTCCCCAATGTCCATCACCCAGCCACCACGTGTGTATATGTATACACACACACACACCACATCTTCTTTATCCATTCATTTGTTGATGGACATCTAGGCTCTTTCCATAGTTTGGCTATTGTGGACATTGCTGCTATAAACATTGGGGTGCAGGTGCCCCTTTGGATCCCTACATTTGCATCTTTGGGCTAAATACTCTTCTATAAGACTGATGAATCAGCTCTTTCTGCCACCATCTTGGTTCCGCATTCCCCTCACAAAATGCCTGGTAAAGCCACAGAAACCGTCCCTGCTACAGAACAGGAGTTGCCACAGCCCCAGGCTGAGACAGGGTCTGGAACAGAATCTGACAGTGATAACTCAGTACCAGAGCCTGAGGAACAGGATTCCACACAGGCAACCACACAACAAGCCCAGCTGGCAGCAGCCACTGAAATTGATGAAGAACCAGTCAGTAAAGCAAAACAGAGCCGGAGTGAAAAGAAGGCACAGAAGGCTATGTCCAAACTGGGTCTTCGACAGGTTACAGAGGTTATAAGAGTCACTATCTGGAAATCTAAGAATATCCTCTTTGTTATCACAAAACCAGATGTCTACAAGAACCCAGCTTCAGATACCTACATAGTTTTAGGGGAAGCCAAGATCGAGGATTTATCTCAGCAAGCACAACTAGCAGCTGCTGAGAAATTCAAAGTTCAAGGTGAAGCTGTCTCAAACATTCAAGGAAACACACAGACTCCAACTGTGCAAGAAGAGAGTGAAGAGGAAGAGGTTGATGAAACCGGTGTAGAGGTTAAGGACATAGAACTGGTCATGTCACAAGCAAATGTGTCGAGAGCAAAGGCAGTCCGAGCCCTGAAGAACAACGGTAATGATATTGTAAATGCTATTATGGAATTAACAATGTAAACCATCTGAAAATGAGGAATTTTTTGGTGTTTCAAAAAGAATAACTGCAGCTTGTTTTGAAATTTGTACTGTTTCTAACATTAATAAAGTTATGGCTTCTTGTTGGATGAAAAAAAAAGACTCATGAATCACTGACCTCTACCTCTGAAACTAATAATATATTATATATTAATTAATTGAATTTAAATTTAAAAAAAAGAAACCCCCCCCAAAAAGAGAGATATAATAGATAGACACTAAACAAAAGAGAGCAGTGTAGCTATACAAATATGACAAAGTAGACATTATGTGAAGAGGAATTTTAGGAGATAAAGAGAAACATTTCATTATGACATTTTAATCCATGAGATGAACATAACAGTTCTAAATTTGTATGTACTTAATGAGAGAGTCTGAAAAACATGTATTACAAAAACTGAAAGAACTAAACAGAGAGATGGATAATTATAATGTGAAATATTTAAGTGCACCAAGAATAATTATTTTCATATATTGCCTACAGATAATTTGATAAAGTTTCTGTAAAATAATTTAGCAATATCAATTAAAAGCTTTATTTTAAATATTTAAATAAATAAATAAATAAACATTTAAATAAAATAAGATAGGTGACAACAAGTACACATAAATGTATAAATGTAAATAAGGAAATTGGGGGAAAGGAACAAAGGAGCAACAAAAATAAGACAAAAGAGAGCAATAGACAAAGTACATTACATAAGGTCATATATATAAATTTTGCAATACCAAATGTGTACATCTAACAAGAGCTTTCTTGTAAGCAAAAACTTAAAGAATTAAAGGGAAGAATAGATGAGCCCACAATCAGAGCTGCAGATTTGAACACCTTGCACTTAGTAATTAATAAAACAAGTAGAATAAACATCAGTAAGAATTAGAATATTCAATCAAACTAGCAAACAATCTAACCTAATGGATATTTATAGAACACTATCCGACAACTACAGAATATACGTCCTTTCAAGTGCACATGGAATATTCACCTAAATAGACCACATGCTAGTCTTTAAAACAAATCTAATCAATTTAAAAGCTTTTAAATTGTGCAAAATAAATTCTCTGGCAAAGGTTATTAAATTAGAAACCAGTAACAAGACGATGGACTCTGAAAAACAAACTGAGGGTTCTAGAGGGGAGGGGGGTGGGGGGATGGGTTAGCCTGGTGATGGGTATTAAGGAGGGCACGTTCTGCGTGGAGCACTGGGTGTTATGCACAAACAATGAATCATGGAACACTCCATCAAGAACTAATGATGTAATGTATGGTGATTAACATAACAATAAAAAATAAAAAAAAAAGAAACCAGTAACAAGATACCTAGAAATTGTCCAAATATTTGGAAATTAAATAGTACATTTCTAAACAACTCATATTTCAAAAAGCTATCACAAGGTAAATTAGAAAATATTTTAAATAAGTTATTATCAAAGCATAACATATAAAATTTTGTGAGAGCAATGAAAGTGCTCAGAGGGAAATCTGTAGCTTTAAATGTTGGAAAGGCATAAAATCAGTGGTATAAAAAGTACTGGTATAAAATTCTTTTTTTTTTAATTTTTTTAATTCCTTTTTATAGTTGTACAATATAGAAGCTATAGTTTATTTAACTAATCTCCAATGTTTACACTTTAAGTATTTTCCATAATTTTGCAATTTCAAATAATTCTGTAATGAATAATTTTATGCATCTGTATTTACACACTGGTGCCGGGTATCTTCAGGGAAAATTCCTAGAAGTGGAATTGCTGAGTCAAAAGGTAAATGTATACATAGTTTTGTTAGACATTGACAAATTCCCTCCAGAATGGTAGTATTTTACACGCTCATGAGTTATAGATAAATGCCTTTTTCCCTACAACCTGACAAACAGAATATGTTGTTAAGGTTTTCAGTTTTTGTCAGTCTAATGGGTGAGAAATTGCATCTCTATTTTAGTTTGCATATTTCATATTATGAGTAAAATCGCACATCTTTTAATATGTTCATGGGCCATTTTACATCTTTTTTATGACTTGTATATCCATGACTTTTGCCCGCTTTTCTATATTTCTTCTGTGATATACATTGCAAATAGTTTCTCCCATTCTGTTCTTTGTTCTTTGACTTTACCTATGGTATTGTATTGATAGACACAATTTGGGGTTTTTAAAATGTTTTCAAAGACCAATGTCAAAGAGCTTACTGCCTATGTTTTCTTCTAGAAGTTTTGTGGTTTCAGGGCTTATATGCAAGTCTTTAATCCATTTTGAGCTAATTTTTGTGCATAGTCTAAGATAGCAGTCCAGTTTCATTCTTTTGCATAGAGCTGTCCAGTTTTCCCAAAACCATTTATCAAAGAGTCTGTCCTGTCCAATTGTATATTCTTGGCTGCTCTGTCATGAACAAATGACCAAATATGCAAGGGCTTATTTCTGCACTCTCTGCTCTGTTCCATTGATCTATGTGTCTGTTTTTATGCCAATACCATATAAGTTTTATTACTATGGCTTTGTAATAAAGTTTGAAATCAGAAAGTAGAATGGCTTTAGCTTTGTTCTTTCTCAAGATTGCTTTGGCTATTCAGGGTCTTCTGTGGTTCCATACAAATTTTAGGATTATTTGTTCTAGGTTTGTGAAAAATGCCATTGGAATTTTGATAGGGATTACAATGAGTGTGTAGATTGCTTTGGGTAGTATGGATATTTTAACGATATTTGTCTTTCCAATCCCTGAGCATGGAATATCTTTCCATTTGTTTGTGTCATCTTCAATTTCTTTTGTCAGTGTCTTATAGTTTTCAGTGTACAGGTCTTTCACCTCCTTGGTTAAATTTATTCTTTTTGGTGTAATTATAATGGGATAGCTTTCTTAATTTCTTTTTCTGATAGTTTATTAGTGAATAGAATGCAACTGGTTTTTCTATATTGTTTTTATATTCTACAACTTTATGGAATTTGTTTATTAGTTCTAAGTTTTTTTGGTAGGGCCTTTAGAGTTTTCTATATATAATGTCATATTATCTGCAAATAGTAACAGTTTTACTTCTTTCTTTCCAATTTGGATGCCTTTTCTTTCTTTTTTTTTTGTCTAATTGTTCTCAGTAGGACTTCTAATACTATGAATAAAAGCTGAATAAAAGTGGTGAGAAAAATTACAGCATAGGGAATAGTCAATAATACTGTAATACCATTTTGTGGTGACAGATGGTAACTACACTTACCATGAGCAGAACTAAGTAATACAAAGAATTGTTGAATCACTATGATGTACCCCTTAAAATAATACAACACTGCATGTTAACTGTACTTCAATAAACAAAACAAAACTAAAAAGTGACAAGAACGGGCATCCTTGTGTTGTTCCCGATCTTAGAAGAAAAGCTTCCAGTTTTTCACCATTGAGTATGATGTTAGTTGTGGCCTTGTCATATATGGCCTTCATTATGTTGATATATGTTCTCTCTATACCCACTTTGTTGAGAGTTTTTATCATAAATGGGTGTTATCTATCATAAAATCATATTTGGAAGTTTCCATCAATTTAAATATACACTTACCGTGTATCCCAGCAATCCGACTTCTTGGTATTCAACTAAGAGATATGAAAATATACGTACACACAAAAACCTGTACATAAATGTTTAGAAGCTTCATTCATAATCACCAAAACCCAGAAACAATTCAATAGTCTATCAATTGGTAAATGGATAAATTGTACATTCATATAATGGAATAATACTCATCAACAAAATGAAACAAATTACATGCAAAAGGTTAATGAATATAAAGTATAATATGCTACGTGAAAGAAACCAGACTCAAATGAGCTTCATATGTTATGATTTCATTTATGTGACATTCTAGAAAAGGCAAAACTTTATAGAGTCAAAGAACAGATCTGTGGTTACCAGGAATGAGGGTTCAGGGAGGCGACGGACTATACAAAGACATAAAGGAATGTTTGGGGTGATAAATTCTATGTGCTGTTTAGTAATGGTTACATGACATTATTTTCAAGAATTCAAAGAACTGTATGCCTAAAAACAGGTGATTTTACTATATGTAAGTTACAGTGTAATAAACATAAATTTGCTCTAAAACAATGTAGTCAAGAGAGTGGCTGAGGATATATTCAAAACAAAAAAGACAGGCATAAAATCCACTTTGCTAGGTTTTTCAAAAGTTTTAAAAATTATTTTCTAATCATTTATAACTTTCCAATAAATTTAGGTCAGGTATACCTAGAGAATAATCTCAGAGAATAACATATAATCTAGTAATTTTCTAGCACTACTAGAGTAAAACTACCTACAATTCTGAGTTTGGGGTAAGCTTAGCAGTCTTTGTCATATAATCTGGACAAAAATTATATAACCCAATATTGTATTGTTTTATCTTCATATTGTTTCTTACTTACCTGTGTTTTAACTATCTATTCCTGTGTTGTCTTAACATGAAAACCACTGCCTGTCCTTCCCGATATAGGCAGTGGATACATATTAAGTAAAACTTACCTGTGACTTTAGGAATTCTCAATGTATTGCAGAACTTAGTTAAAAATTCTTGAATGGTAATCTTGCCATTTTCTGTAATGCAAAGTAAAGTTTGGCTGAAAGAGTTACTGATTCTGAATTAATATGTCAGAAGCTAATAGTCAAATTATAATAAAAGTGAAAAGCCTAGGAGTCAGCCTATACTATTCCTTCTTCCTTAACTTCTGCATACATATGATTACCAATTTCCATTTAATTATTTCCAGGTACTTCTTGAATATATCCCTATGCTAGTTAATGCCTGTGCTATTACAACAGCATTGTTAAAACTCTATGCCATTAGTCTCATTTCTCTACATTTATTTTCTGCAATGCAGCAAGAGAGGTCTTTCTCTTTAAAAAAAAAAAATCTGGTTACTCCTCTGAATAAAACCCTTCAGTAGTTCTTACTTGCCCCCAAACTACAAAAAAACCCAAAAACAAACAAACAAACAAAAACATATCATGGGTAGGGTAAGAGGCTATAGACCAATATTCCTTACAAATGTTAAAGTCTAAGTAAAATACTAGAAAGTAGGATTTAGCAGTATATCTAGAAATTAAAGTTCTAGATACTTTCAAGACATACATTCTCATGGAGAGCAACAGGCTTTCAAGGAGGAAAACCAGTTCTTAGAGGAGGAGAAAAAAATCTTAGCTATTACAATGGTTTGTGGCCACAGTACATCAGCAAATATTTATCTGTGGTGTTAAATGTTCACGGGCTGTGGGGTGGTAAAAAAGAACAAAAATGTCCAGAGTCCAGAAATAAACCCCCACATAGACTCAACTAATATTTGACAAGGGAGCCAAGAACATTTAATGGAGAAAGGATTGTCTCTTCAATAAATGGTGTTGGGAAACTGGATAACTATATCCAGAAAAATGAAATTAGGGCTCCATCTTATACCACTCACAAAAAAGTTACCTCAAAATGGATTAAAGACTTAAATGTAAGATCTGATATTGTAAAATTCCTAGAAGAAAATATAAGGAAGCAGCTTTCAGACACCAGTCTTGGCAATGATTTTTTGAACATGACACCAAAACACAAACAACAAAAGCAAAAATCAACAAGTGGGACTACATCCAACTTAAAAGCTTTTGTACAGAAAAAAAAAATCAGCAAAATGGAAAGGCAACCTACAGAATGAGAGAAAATATTTGCAAACCACAAATCTGATAAATAGTTAGTATCCAAAATATATAATTCACACAGTTCAATAACAAACAAACAAGCAAACAAAATGATGAAAAAAATGGGCAGAGTAACTGAATAGACTTTTTTTTTCCAAAGAAGACATCCAAATGGCGAACAGGTACATGAAAAGGTGTTCGACATCACTAATCATCAGGGAAATGCAAATCAAAACAACAATGAGATATCATTCACACCTGTTAGAGTGGCCATCATCAAGAAGACAAGAGATGAAGGTTTGCATGGATGTGGGGAAAGGGAACCCTCATACACTGTTGATGGCAATGGAAATTGATGCGGCCACTATGGATAACAGTATGGAGGCTTGCCCCAAAATTAAAAATAGAACTACCATATGATCCATCAATCCCCCTTATGGGTATACGTGTAAAGGAAATGAAAAAAGATCTTTAAGAGATATCTACACTCCTATGTATTTTGCAGCATTATTCACAAAAGCCAAGATATGGAAACAACCTAAGTGTCCATCAACAGATGAATAAACAGATGTAGCATATATATATATATATATATATATATATATATATATATATATACAACGGAATATTATTCCACCATGAGAAAGAAGGAAATTCTGCCATTTGCAACAACATGGATAGGTCTCGAGGGCATTATGCTTAGAGGAGATAAGCCAGACAAGGACAAATACTGTATATATCACCAAGTGGAATCTAAAAAAGCCAGTCTCATAGAAACAGAGTAGAATGGTCATTACCAGCAACTTGGGGAGTGCGTTGAGTTGGGGAGATGTTGTTAAAGGTACAAATTTGCAGTTGGAAGATGAGTAAGTTCTGGAAATTTAATGCTGTGCTGACCTAATACTGTATTATATACTTGAAAGTTGCTAAGAGACTAGACCTTAAATGTTCTCACCACAAAAAAGAAATTATAATTATGTGATGTGATAGAGGTGTTAGCTAACACTATGGTGATAATCATATTACAATATATATGTATCAAATCAACACAATATATACCCTAAACTTACAAAATATTCTATATCCACTGTATCTCAATTTTACAAAAAGGAAAAGAAAAATTCTGTGGAGACTGAGTGAAAAAAAAAAGCTCCAAATCACTAATACCGAGAATAAAAATGAAGATATTATTACAGATCAGGCAGACATCAAAAAAGATAAAAAGTGAGGTCAAGGACAACTTTATCCAGTAAATTTAAAAAGTCAGATGAAATGGACAAATTCCTATAAAAATAGAGCCTGCCAATATTAACAAGAAAATATAATATTTTCTTTGTAATCCCATACAATTTAAGAAATTAAATCAATAATCCAGAACTTTCCCATAAATAAATCTCTAGGCCCATTAGGCTTCACCTGTGGGTTCTACTTAACATCTGAGGAATCTCTTACAGAGAATAGAAAAATAAAGACTACTCTCCATCTCTTTTGAAAATAGAGCAAAGATAATATTCAACAATATCAGTCATTAAAATAATGAAATTATTTTGTACATTTATAAATATCTGTGTCCCTGAGCCAACACCACATGCAATACCCCCAGAGGTATTCCTGGATATCAGCATAGTTTACCTTCCAAAGGGCTGATACCTGGCAAAGGGCCTCAAGGACTCTTGTATTCTGTGCATGGCATTCTGACTGAGTACTATCCATGCCAGTCAGTTCAAAGTAACCTCATGTCCCAAGTACTGCCACCTACAGGTATAAGGTAGGCCCTGACTTACTCCGTTTGGTTTCACAGGGCCCAGGCTTGGCACACCAGGGCAGCAGTGATGTTCCCCAGTCATCCCACTGCAGCTCCCATAGGATGCCTTCCATTGCTGTGTATCCCATCCATACATCTCCCACCCCCACTGGTAGATGATGGCCTTTATAACACAGATGCATTCAAACTACTCACCAGGTTCAGGTTCATGTCTTAATACTTCATTAAGTAAAACATTAGCTGCATAAAAGTCATTGTTCATCAATAATGCTTTGAGTTCAGAGGCATCAATTAGATCATTCTGGAGAATTTGGGTAGTAGCTAAGAGTAGCTGTGTAGCTGCAAAAAAAGAGCAAAAACAAATATTTCAACAGCAGAAATAAGAGTATATTATTCACTTTCACTTAAAAAGCTTGGGTTGCATAAAAGAATTTTATTTTGTTTTTTTTTTTTTAAAGATTTTATTTGAGAGAGAGTGCGAGAGTGCATGCACAAGAGAGCTGGGGCGGGGAGGGATGAGGCAAAGGGAGAGGGAGAAGCAGGCTCCCCACTGAGCAGGGATCCCAATGCAGGGCTTGATCCCAGGACCCCGGGATCATCACCTGAGCTGAAGGCAGATGTCCCACTGACTGAGTCACCCAGTGCGCCAACATAAAAGAATTTTACATGAAACTACCAGTATAGTTTTAAAAACCATTATGTATTATAATAGCTAGCATTACTGAAAACTTACTAAGTGCTACAGACTGTTCTAAGTACTTCTACTTTACATATTTAAGCCTTATTACAATTCCAGGATAGGCATTATTATCCCTGTTTTTCAGATGAAGAAACTGAGGTTAAGTGATTTACTAAAGAATGTGTTGGTAGTAAGTGGCAGGGCCAGGATTCAAGTTCAAGCACCATAGTTCCAAAACCCATGCTCTTAACTAATGTGCCTTTCAAGTTGACATATGTAAGTGGTCAACCTTTCTGCCTTTGGCTACATAATACTTCATATGTGGCCTCTGAAATAACTGTGAAGCATTACAAATGAGTTTACATCAAAATTTGCATTATTTCACTTAAAGTTATGTTACAGAGACAAAACAGAGAAGAAGCAGCAGCAGCTGCTGTTGCAGCTACAAGTCATGCTCTTTCTATTTATCTTATAGCCCCATAAACCCTGACAGCTTTGGTTGCTTTCCAATGCCTTCAAACAGTTGTGGTTGTTGATGCTGTTTAATTTAGTCCAGATATTACTAGTTATTCTCAGCAGGAGGGTTGGTTTGATAGAAGCTACTCCATCATAGCCCAGAAGTAGAACCAGGTGGATCAAGCTTACATGTAATTCTGATGCCCTGCTCTGGTTAAAGATTATTGCTT
The DNA here is from genome assembly GCF_003265705.2 of Callorhinus ursinus. Classification (NCBI taxonomy): domain Eukaryota; kingdom Metazoa; phylum Chordata; class Mammalia; order Carnivora; family Otariidae; genus Callorhinus; species Callorhinus ursinus. The sequence continues at coordinate 9,953,468 of NW_027397112.1, forward strand.
AGGTTATTTCTTTACCACAAAGCTGTAGTAATCATGACCATGTGGTACTGGAATAAGAATAAATAAAAATCAATGGAATGGAATTGAGAGTCTAGAAATAAATCCATACACTTACGATCAATTGATTTTTGACAAGGGTGCCAAAACCCTTTAATGAGGAAAGTATAATCTTGTCAACAAATGATGCTGGGATAACTGAATATCTGCATGCAGAAGAATTAAAGTGGACTCCCATCTCACACTACATACAAACATTAACTCAAACACTGAAATTAAAAGGCTAAAACTATAAAACTCTTAGAAGAAAACATTAGTATAAATCTTCATGATCTTGGATTATCTTTAGATGTGACATCAAAAGAAGTGACAAAAGAAAATATAAATTGGATTTCACCCAACTTAAAAACTGTGCTGAAATCAGTGGCATTTCTATACACCAACAACAAGACAGAAGAAAGAGAAATTAAGGAGTCGATCCCATTTACAACTGCACCCAAAACCAGAAGATAACTAGGAATAAATCTAACCAAAGAGGCAAAGGATCTGTACTCAGAAAACTATAAAATACTCATGAAAGAAATTGAGGAAGACACAAAGAAACGGAAAAACATTCCATGCTCATGGACTGGAAGAACAAATATTGTGAAGATGTCAATGCTACCTAGAGCAATCTATACATTTAATGCAATCCCTATCAAAATACCAACAACTTTTTCAAAGAAATGGAACAAATAATCCTAAAATTTGTATAGAACCAGAAAAGACCCCGAATAGACAGAGGAATCTTGAAAAAGAAAAGCAAAGCCAGTGGCATCACAATTCTGGACTTCCAGCTCTATTACAAAGCTGTCATCATCAAGACAGTATGGTATGGCACAGAAACAGACACATAGATCAATGGAACAAAATCGAGAGCCCAGAAATGGACCCTCAACTCTATGGTCAACTAATCTTTGACAAAGCAGGAAAGAATGTCCAATGGCAAAAAGACAGTCTCTTCAACAAAAGGTGTTGGGAAAATTGGACAGCCACATGCAGAAGAATGAAACTGGACCATTTCCTTACACCACACACAAAAATAGACTCCAAATGGTTGAAAGACCTAAATGTGAGACAGGAGTCCATCAAAATCCTAGAGGAGAACACAGGCAGCAACCTCTTCGACCTCAGCTGCAGCAACTTCTTCCTAGAAACATCGCCAAAGGCAAGGGAAGCAAGGGCAAAAATGAACTTTTGGGACTTCATCAAGATAAAAAGCTTTTGCACAGCAAAAGAAACAGTCCACAAAACCAAAAGACAACCGACAGAATGGGAGAAGATATTTGCAATGACATATCAGATAAAGGGCTAGTATCCAAAATGTATAAAGAACTTATCAAACTCAACACCCAAAGAACAAATGATCCAATCAAGAAATGGGCAGAAGACATGAACAGACATTTTTCCAAAGAAGACATCCAAATGGCCAACAAACACATGAAAAAGTGCTCAACATCACTCAGCATCAGGGGAATCCAAATCAAAACCTAAATGAGATACCACCTCACACTAGTCGGAATGGCTAAAATTAACAAGTCAGGAAACGACAGACGTTGGCGGGGATGGGGAGAAAGGGGAACCCTCCTACACTATTGGTGGGAATGCAAGCTGGTACAGCCACTCTGGAAAACAGTATGGAGGTTCCCCAAAAAGTTGAAAGGGTGGGGGGGATGGGTTAGCCTGGTGATGGGTATTAAAGAGGGCACATACTGAATGGAGCACTGAGTGTTATACGCAAACAATGAATCATGGAACACTACATCAAAAACTAATGATGTAATGTATGGTGATTGCTTCAAAGGACACCATCAAGAAAGAAAAAAGACCCTTGAAATGGAAGAAAAGATTTGCAAATCATGTCTCTGATAAAGGTGTAGTATCCAGAATATATCAACTCTTACAACTTGACAAATAACTCAATTTTAAAATAAGCAAAGGATACATGTCTCCAAAGAAGATACACCAACAAACACATGAAAAGATGTTCAACATCATTAGCCACCAAGTAAATGCGAAACAAAATCATGGTGAGATCCTTGTTAGACTAGTCTCTAATAAAAAAGACAATAACAAGTGTTGACAAGGATATAAAGAAATGTACATTGCTTGTGAGAATGTAAAATGGGGCAGCTCCTTCGGAAAACACTCCAGCAGTTCCTCAAGTTGAACATAAAGTTATCCTATGACTCAGCAATTCCATTCCCAGGTATATACCCAAGAGAAATGAAAATATACGTCCACACAAAAACCTGTATTCAAAAAAAGTATACAAATATTCATAGCAGTATTATTGATAATAGCCCCAAAATGGAAACAACCCAAATGTCTATGAACTGATAAATGGCTGAAGAAAATGTGGTATAATCATATAATAGAGTATTATTCCACCACAAAAAGGAATGAAGTACTCATTTATGCTATAATACAAATGAATCTTGAAAACAGTATGCTAAATGAAAGAACTCAGACACAAAAGTCACATGTAATAGGATTCCAGTTATATGAAACATTCATAATAGGCAAATCAATATAGACAGAAAGTAGATTAGTGGTTGTCAGTGGCCAGGGAGAGGTGGAAATAACTACTAAAGACTACAGGGTTCTTTTCGAGGCAATGAAAATGTCCCAGAATTAGAGTGTGCTGGTTGCACAACTTTGTGAATATGCCAAAACCCACTGAACTGTACAATTAAAAAGGATGGATTTTATGGTATGTGAATATCTCAATAAAAATGTACATCTAATAAATAATGCCATCAATAATAAAGGTGTTCTAATTTTAGAGATATTAAAATATAAAAAAGAAAAGACATTTGTTTCACCAAAGCATTGCGAAATACATTATGACAGGTGTGTCTGCATCTGTGGAGAGTTCTTTGTAGGTGTTCCCTGTAGATGTAGGGGTTAGGAAAAGATGTCGGTATTGAAATTTCAATACCTCCCTAATTTTAAGGAGAACGAGAGGAACTTCGGGGACAAAGACCAAGCAACAGTCTTTATACAGCAGGGGCAAAATGATGTGGTTAGGCAACAGAGATGATATGGCAATAAGAATGATATGGGGATCAATACCACGAGGATTTAGAGAAACCGATTAGTTGAAGTTAAGATTTCCATAAATGAAATAGATGGGCAGTCCAGCTGAGGAGACCTGAAAACTCCAGAGGCCTAACCTGAGATGACACAACAGAGAGTAGTGATCCCTCACTTGATTTCCAGACTGGATTTCCTTCATAGATCCAGAACCCCTTGAATGAAGAAAAACTTACCTCCTCTTGAAGAAGGACTTTGTAATAACAGCAAAGGTGTTTACTATGTATCTTCTTCAACTCTGTTTTATTTCTTTTCCCTCCATTAAAACTTTGTCCCATTTCCCCATTTTATATTGCTATATTATTTCTACTTTATAAGCTGCTTAAAATCCTTTTTAAAACTATAGAGACTACAGAGTAAAAACTTGAAATACAGATATTGATTTTTTAATATGATTTCATATCTTTATTTTACAGGCATTTTTCTTTGAACTAGTAGTATTCACTTACCTATGGACTCTTTGAAGTGTGGACTTTCTTTAATTCTTTCAAAGAAATCTTTTAAATTCACCTCCTTATTATCTGTAAAGTCAAAATCAAGCATGCTGACATTAAAAACCTGATACTGTGAATTTGTACATAAAATAAATGTTCTAACTTAAAACACCTAAAATTCCATTCTACCTTATTTTCTATCTCAAATGACTGAAACTGTTTCAATATAATTTTTCATACTTTTAGAAACTATCCATTGAACAGTTAATGATCTCAATAGCTAATTTTTTTTAGTTCTACTATATGTTGTCTAATTGAACATAAAAAAAGAAAAAAACTTACATAACTTTTCAGTTCCTTATACATACTAAGGATCCTTTTATGATGCTTTACATTTATTAACCAAAATCTTTACAATAATTCTATAACATGGGTATGCTTGATATCTTTAAAAGATGAAAGCAAAGAGAAATTAAATAACTTGTCTAGGTCACAAAAGCCAGAAAGTGCTAGAGGATGTGGTATTGAACTGAGGTAGCCTCAGGCCAGAGGTTAACTATTAGGACACACACACACTTGAAGTAAGACACAGTAATGTTACCGCAGCAGAAAATATACAGCTATCAACTACATTAAGGAGACTTTAACTTACAACAAAATGGCAAGCTGGATAGCACAGAAATCATCACACTACAAATCCCTAGAGATGCTGTATGAACTACAATATTCTATAAATGCATGACTAAGTTATAGGAAAAGTAAATAATAATAAGTTAAGTGGGCACAGAGATCAAGAGTAGAAAAGAGTGAGCCTACAGCTATTTGGGGATACATATCAGAACCCAAAGTGGCAAGGTGCTTGATTTAAATGCTCATGCATATTCATAAAAGAAAACTTGGGTCCATGCTACATGGAGAGTTTGAATTTAGATACCAAATAAAACTGGGATGCTTTGCAAATCAATCAATGTGATACAACACATTAATAAAAGAAAGAACAAGAACCTATGATCCTCAGCCATCAAAAGGAATGAGATCTTGCCATTTGCAATGACATGGATGGAACTGGAGGGTGTTATGCTGAGTGAAATAAGTCAATCAGAGAAAGACATGTATCATATGACCTCACTGATATGAGGAATTCTTAATCTCAGGAAACAAACTGAGGGTTGCTGGAGTGGTGGGGGGTGGGAGGGATTGGGTGGCTGGGTGATAGACATTGGGTAGGGTATGTGCTATGGTGAGCACTGTGAATTGTACAAGACTGATGAATCACGGATCTGTACTTCTGAAACAAATAATGCAATATATGTTAAGAAAAAAAAGAAGATAGCAGGAGGGGAAGAATGAAGGGGAGTAAGTCGGAGGGGGAGACAAACCACTAGAGACGATGGACTCTGAAAAACAAACTGAGGGTTCGAGAGGGGAGGGGGGTGGGGGGATGGGTTAGCCTGGTGATGGGTATTAAAGAGGGCACATTCTGCGTGGAGCACTGGGTGTTATGTACAAACAATGAATCATGGAACACTACATCAAAAACTAATGATGTAATGTATGGTGATTAACATAACAATAAAAAATTATTAAAAAAAAAGAACCGATGATCCTCTCAATAGATGCAGAAAAAGCATTTGACAAAGTACAGCATCCTTTCTTGATTAAAACTCTTCACAGTGTAAGGATAGAGAGTACATACCTCAATATCATAAGAGCCATCTATGAAAAACCCACAGCGAATATCATACTCAATGGGGAAAAACTGAGAGCTTTCCCTCTACAGTCAGGAACACAGCAGGGATGTCCACTGTCACCACTGCTGTTCAACATAGTACTAGAAGCCCTAGCCTCAGTATTCAAACAACAAAAAGAAATAAAAGTCATCCGAATCAGCAAAGAAGAAGTAAAACTCTCACTTTTTGCAGATGATATACTTTATGTGGAAAACCCAACAGACTCCACCCCAAAACTGCTAGAACTCATACAGGAATTCAGTAAAGGGGCAGGATATAAAATCAATGCACAGAAATCAGTTGCATTTCTATATACCAACAACAAGACAGAAGAAAGAGAAATTAAGGAGTCGATCCCATTTACAACTGCACCCAAAACCATAAGATAACTAGGAATAAATCTAACCAAAGAGGCAAAGATCTGTACTCAGAAAACTATAAAATACTCATGAAAGAAATTGAGGAAGACACAAAGAAATGGAAAAACATTTCATGCTCATGGATTTGAAGAACAAATATTGTGAAGATGTCAATGCTACCTAGAGCAATCTACACATTCAATGCAATCCCCATCAAAATACCAACAACTTTTTCAAAGAAATGGAACAAATAATCCTAAAATTTGTATGGAACCAGAAAAGACTCCGAATAGCCAGAGGAATGTTGAAAAAGAAAAGCAAAGCTGGCGGCATCACAATTCCAGACTTCCAGCTCTATTACAAAGCTGTCATCATCAAGACAGTATGGTATTGGCACAAAAACAGACACATAGATCAATGGAACAGAATACAGAGCCCAGAAATGGACCCTCAACTCTATGGTCAACTCATCTTTGACAAAGCAGGAAAGAATGTCCAATGAAAAAAACACAGTCTCTTCAACAAATGGTGTTGGGCAAATTGGACAGCCACATGCAGAAGAATGAAACTGGACCATTTCCTTACACCACACACAAAAATAGACTCCAAATGGTTGAAAGACCTAAATGTGAGACAGGAGTCCATCAAAATCCTAGAGGAGAACACAGGCAGCAACCTCTTCGACCTCAGCCGCAGCAACTTCTTCCTAGAAACATCACCAAAGGTAAGGGAAGCAAGGGCAAAAATGAACTATTGGGACTTCATCAAGGTAAGAAGCTTTTGCACAGCAAAAGAAACAGTCCACAAAACCAAAAGACGACTGACAGAATGGGAGAAAATATTTGCAAATGACATATCAGATAAAGGGCTAGTATCCAAAATCTATTAAAAACTTACCAAACTCAACACCCAAAGAACAAATGATCCAATCAAGAAATGGGCAGAAGACATGAACAGACATTTTTCCAAAGAAGACTTCCAAATGGCCAACAGACACATGAAAAAGTGTTCAACATCGCTCGGCATCAGGGAAATCCAAATCAAAACCTCAATGAGATACCACCTCACACCTGTCAGAATGGCTAAAATTAACAAGTCAGGAAACGACAGATGTTGGCAGGGACGTGGAGAAAGGGGAACCCTCCTACACTGTTGGTGGGAATGCAAGCTGATGCAGCCACTCTGGAAAACAGTATGGAAGTTCCTCAAAAAGTTGAAAATAGAGCTACCTATGACCCAGCAATTACACTACTGGGTATTTACCCCAAAGATAAAATGTAGTGATCCAAAGGGGCATATATACCCTGAAATCTATAGCAGCAATGTCCACAGTAGCCAAACTATGGAAAGAGCCAAGATGTCCATCAACAGATGAATGCATAAAGAAGATGTGGTGTATATATATACAATGGAATATTATGCAGCCATCAAAAAATTGAAATCTTGCCATTTGCAATGACGTGGATGGAACTGGAGGGTATTATGCTAAGCGAAATAAGTCAATCAGAGAAAGACAATTATCATATGATCTCACTGATATGGGGAATTTGAGAAACAAGTCAGAGGATCATAGGGAAGGGAGGGAAAAATGAAACAAGACAAAACCGGAGAGGGAGACAAACCATAAGAGACTCAGTCTCAGGAAACAAACCGAGAGTTGCTGGAGTGGAGGGGGGTGAGAGGGATGGGGTGGCTGGATGATGGACATTGGGGAGGGTGGGTACTATGGTGAGTGCTGTGAATTGCATAAGACTGATGAGTCACAGACCTGTACCCCTGAAACAAATAATACATTATATGTTAATTAAAAAAAACTGGGATGCTTAAAGAAGTTCAATCCAGTGAAAGGGAGATTAAAACACTGTATTCACAGCCGCAGGTAAACAACAAGGAGACCTAAATCTTCCTAATTCTGAGAGGCAGTGCGGAAAAAAAATCTCCTGTGAAGAATCTCTTGCATCTCTTGTGGGTTTGGAGTCTAAATTTATGCTGCTTTCATGATATGAGAAACCCCAGGTCAAAACATATAAATTGACTGAGGTCAATAATAATCTAGGGTACCTGGCAAAGGCAATAACCAAACTGTGCTGGGGAGGTATTCTTAAATCCAGACTCATGGGATTCCCATAGAAAAAACAAGCTGGTTAAGATAAGCCCCAAATAAAAAGCCACCTAAAACCAGTGAAACTCATCAGCTTCTAAAAGTATTCCCACATGATTTGACACTTAAGAGTGAATATATAATAGGAAAGGAGATCAAGTACATATTACATGAAGTTAAAAATGGAAAACACAGATAAATATATGCCCACTTGGAAACAATGACCAAAACTAAATAATTGTTCTTCTAAAATGTAGTGAAACTTTGGGTATTTCCTCTGGTTAAAAAACAGAATGAGACAAGTACTATAAAAGGACAGATGAAGGTAGATCCCCTCTGAAGAAAGACTGCATATCAAAATGAAGCAGCTGGTATCATGTCTGTTTTAACACAATGGTATTTTCCCACCCATGCTTATAAGAAATGAATGGTAATTATCTAAACAAGCATACATATCCAGATAAGTATGAACAGATAGATATGGTCAATAAATATTTAAATTAGAAGACTATTTTGGCTCTAATTTGTATCAACCTAAGTCTCCAGTGTGACTACCCTTAGCATTTTACCCACATATATATGCTTTAAGACTATTTCTCATAAACAGGGAAAAATGAAAAGAATCTCAAACCAAAAAAGTGCTCACCACTGATGTCACAACATTTAAGGGCTTCACTGATGTCCTCCTCAGTCAAATTAACATTCAAACTTTCCAGGGCACGTTCCAAGTTAGGTATACCAATCTTGCCATTATCAACACTTGACAAGATACGCGCAGCTTCTTTAATCTCTACAAAGATAAATAAATATATACAAGATACTATTGTTTTAAAAAGTGCAAAATATTTTGTCCGAAGTCCATTATAGGTGAACAATCAAATTAAGTATATATATTTAACTAAAATCTCTGTAGAAAAAAAGTAAAATATTTTCTATTTAAAACTAACAGCCGGGGCGCCTGGGTGGCTCAGTCATTAAACATCTGCCTTCGACTCAGGTCATCCCAGGATCCTGGGATCGAGCCCCACATCGGGCTCCTTCCTCACTGGGAAACCTGCTTCTCTCTCTCCCATGCCCCCTGCTGTGTTCCCTCTCTCGCTGTGTCTCTCTCTGTCAAATAAACAAATAAACTCTTTTAAAAAAAAAAAGCCAAGATATGGAAGTATCTCAAGTGTCCATCAGTAGGTGAATGAATAAAGATGTAATATATTGTGGAATATGACACAGCCATGAAAAAGAATGAGTTTTGTTGTTTGTTGATTCTTTTTTTTTTTTTTTTTTTGCTATTTTGCCAACATGGATGGACCTAAAGGGTATTATGCTAAGTGAAATACGTCAGACTGAGAAAAACAAATACCATATGATTGTACTCATATGTTGAATCTCAAAAACAAAACAAATAAAAAAACAAACAAAAAGCAGAATCAGGGGGTGCCTGAGTGGCTCAGTTGGTTAAGCATCTGCCTTAAGCTCAGGTCATGATCCCAGGGTCCTGGGATCGAGCCCCGTGTAGAGTTCCTTGCTCAGCGGGGAACATGCTTCTCCCTTTCCCTCTGCTGTTCCCCCTGCTTGTGCTCTCTCTCTCTGTCAAATAAATAAATAAAATCTTAAAAAAAAAAAAAGCAGAATCAGACCTATCAATATAGAGAACAAACTGATAATGTCCAGAGAGAAGGGGGGTAGGATGGGCAAAATGGGTGAAGGGGAGTAAGAGAGACAGGCTTCCAGTTATGTAATGAATATGTCATGGCACAGTGTAGGGAATATAGTCAATGATATTGTAATCACTTTGTATGGTGACCGATGGTAGTTACATATGTGGTGAGCATGGCATAATGTATAAAGTTGAATCACTATGTTGTATACCTGAAGTAAATATAACATTGTATGTTCACTATACTCAAATAAAAAATTTTTAATGAAAAATTATATTATTTTGATATTAATGAATTAAGATGACTTAAGTTATTTAATATTTTTATTACTTTATTTTTTTCTAAGTAAGCTCTATACCCAACATGGCACTTGAACTCCTGACTCTGAGATCAAGAGTCACATGCTCTACTGACTGAGCTAGCCAGATGCCCTTATTTTTGTTACTTTATATGGTAAAAATACTGAGCATTTCTAGTATCATTTAAAAAATATGAATGGGTACTTATAATATGAAATAAATGCTATGAATGAGACATGGTTTAATGAAAGCTTATAACAAAGGAAGCTGACCTAGACTAGCAGATAATGATAGGCTCCCTAGAGGAACCTGACACGCATCTGAAAGATGAGTAAACATTAACTAGGCAAAGAGGGTCAGGGAAAAATATTCCAGGGAATAAAATATGCAAAAGCTTTTTGGTGGGAGGAAAAGAGAGATCTAAGGAAATGAAAGAAAGTCAACATATCTGAAATTATAGAAAATAAGGGTAATGGTACAAAATTGTGCTAGAGGACTAGGACATGTAGGATTTTGATCTTTATCTAACAGCAATGGAAAATGTTTAAAGAGTTATAAATAGGGAGACATAACATGATCAGATTACTTTTTTGAAAAAAATATTACTCTGGCTGGAGTGGGAAAAATTGACTAGGAATCCACTGGCACCTGGCAATGATCCTAAAAAATAACTCTTTTATAGGGAATGCTTTCATATATATATATATATAATATATAAAATATATATAAATAGTGTATAAAAAGTGTATATATATTTTATATATATTTTTTATATATATATAAAGTTCTTACCATCTGCTTTTGGTAGTCTCAGATTTGAAGACAAAGCTTCTTTCCTAAAATCTGCAAATTTAGAGGGAGAGAGATTATGCCATAAGGAAAAGCATCCTGATTTTATCCAGTTTGAAAGAAAGCCAATGGATAGATTACTTCATTCCTCAGTAACATTTCTCATTGACTATTCCCTTTTTCTCAAAATCTTCCACTGGCTTCCAGAATATTATTCTCTACTCATCTTCCTCTTACTTCTTAGACTCCATGGATTTGTCAACCTCCACCAAGCTCCTTAAATGTGACTGAGATTCTAATGTCACAAATGTTCCCTTTCTCCCTAAGAGGGCAGGTTAATGCCCAGGCCCATATGTTCAGTAAAATACTTAATTATTAGTCTGAATTGTCCTTCTCTAGTTCTGCTTGCCTACCTATATATCTAGTCCTGGAGCTTTTCCTTAGGACAAGTTGCAGTTACACCCTTCATCCTATACACTTTCTACAAAAATGCAAATTGCTATAGAGATCTATTTGAGAGACAAGTGATAGAAATAAAATATGTCCATTTGCATAGATGGACCATATTACAGTCAGAGAGCAGTTTAGAACAACTCAGAACTAGTCCAGGTATTACCTTAAAACAAAAGGAGGTTAGAATAAAAATACATTCTATTTATCTTAATTTTTTTTTTACTTGTTCTAAGCAGGATTAAAAACAACAACAACAACAATAACTAACCTATTAAAAAGTACTTTCAAAATAGGTTTGGCAATTTTATAATTCTAAAACAGGATTTCTCAACCTCAGCAAAATTACATTTGGGTCCAGATAATTGTTTGGGGGGGATACTGTCCCATACATTATAGGATGGTTAGCAGCATCCCTTGCTTCTACTCACTAGATGCTAGCAACCCTCCCCCATCAGTTTTGACAATCTAAACTGTCTTCACACATTGCCAGTTGTTCCCTGAGAGGCAGATCTGATCTTATTTTTTACCTGAAGCTAAATTTAAGGCAAGAAATGGCTTTCCAAATAAGGATATATCCCAGCTGAGAATATAGATAGGTCAGGAAAATTCTTTGTAAATAGATCAAAGAGCAGCTATATATGAGTGTTATATAGACAAATGTTCTAATTGTTCCAACGATAACTTGCACTTTTCAAAGGGCTTTCACCTAAAAAAAAAAAAAAGCTTAGAAAACTATTAAGACCTCTCTAAAATTCATAAAAGGAAAGGGATTAACTTTGAAATGAAATTACTCTAAAAAGAAATATTTCAAAGCCATACAACAACATATATAAATACTTTGAGACCAACTTTACAAACCAGTCCAAGAGATTATCCAGGAATTTGATACTGTAATAACTAAATGGATATATCTGTGGATATAGAATATAAGGTATATCCCTAAATTTGGTCTGTAGTAAATCACATTTCAATACATTTATGCTATTATTTAGGAACTAAATATTATAATATTAACTAAATATTATTAGGAACTAAGTATTAAGATTTAATTAGTATTTGGTAAAATATTTAAAAATCCTTAGATAACATTTTAGAAGAAATTTTTATTACAAGTCACTCAATTAACTCACCCTCACCAAAGGAATCATCCAGTATTTCTTGAAGACTATCATCAGTGAAATAAATTCTATTGGCATTTCCAAGTACACCTGCATATTTGTCCTTATCAGATTGATCACTTTCTTCCATAGAGTCCAATGAATTGATGATGTCATTCAATGCTACAAACACAGAGAATATATATACAACATGTACTTTAGTCCATCGATCCAAATCTTTGGAACATAACAATAAAACTGATGGACTCTTCCAGATTTGCACTGTCCAAAATGGCAGCCACTACCCACATGTGGCCATTTAAATAAGTAGAGCAATCCATTCTCCACTATAGTTTTCTATAACCCTTTATCTTTATTCTTAAAATTATTTTCTTAAAATTCTGGGTTCTGGGTGGGCTATTCCTATATGAACAAAAAAGTATGCCAAAGTTTCTCTAGTCATCTATTAATGAGTTCACCATTTCAGTAAAAAATACCCTCATTCTTCACAACTGCTCTCAAACCCCAATCCTTCCTTTTCCACTTTCTTTTCCTATACCCCTTGCTCCTGTCACCTCACTTCACCCAATTTAGAGAATCAGCAAAGCCTATTATGTTTAGCACAATAACATCAAACATCTAGAAGAGGAAATCCGCAACTGACCTCCCTGAATGGCTCAGTCGGTTGGGCATCTGACTTTTGATTTAGGCTCAGGTCATGATCTCAGGGTCTTGGGACAGAGCCCCACATTGGGCTCCACACCTAGAATGGAGTCTGCTTGGGATTCTCTCTCCCTCTTCTCCTCCCCTCACTGGTTCCCTCTCTCTCTAATAAATAAATGAATATATAAATAAAATATTTTTTAAAAAACCCTTCACATTTCTAAAGTATATATCTAAAAAATCATCTCTCAGGATTTGTTAAAAGAAATGTATAATAAGTTACTTTAAAATTAGCTAGTTTATGTAGAAGTATAATTTAACTCATTATGTTGCTCCATTTTTTAGTCATTAGTCATTGGCAAGAAGTTTCAAAAACAGGCCATGTGGAAGGGCTGAAGGGAAGTGTGAGTCTAGAGAAAAGATGATTCAATGTGAAAGAAAAAAAATATGAGTTCTTCTCACATCTCTGGAGGGCTACTGATAGGAGGAAGAGTCCAAATGTTAAATATGGTTTGGGAATGGAATTATAAGGCAGGATTTCCACCAAATATGTAGAATAATTGACCAGTCCTGCAGCTGTCCAAAATTATGGAATGGGCTGCTTCAAAAAGTCATAAGGATTTCCAAGACAAATAGTAGGATGAGTGTGTATTACCATTAGCCTGTCCCTGAAAGCCACTAATGTGGTTTTTAAATAAACATATAATAATTGAAGAAACTCCATATCTAATGAGCATGGAACTATCAAATCCTCTACTATAGACCTCATTCTCTGACCACAATAAAATATAACTAAAAATAAACAACAAAGATAGAGCAATAATGAAATTCAAATTGCTTTAAAATTTTTTTAAAATTACTTTAAATTTTAAAGTTTTCTCCTAAACAACTCTTACATCAAGGAGAAAATCAAAATATGACTGAAAATACTTAGAAAACAACAACAATGATATACAAAGACCATTAGATAAACCAAAATTTTACTAAAATGAAAATGATAGTCTTAAACATTTAATGTCCAGTAAGAAAAAAAAGTAAATAAACAACTTAGAAAAACTATAAAATGGGCATAAGAGAACAATAGAAAGGATTTCATAAAGACAAAAGCAGAAATTAATTTTTTAACTATAAAATGTTTTGTTAGTAGACATAGAAAAAGGTAAGGTGTACATATGTACAAATTCAAGAATGAGAAAATAACCAGATACAAAAAATCAAAAGAATTATCAGGGCTGTATTAATATTCTGATAAATCACCTGAATAAAATAAATTTCCTAAGAGAATAAAAACTACCAACACTGATAAAATAAGACAGAAAATGGCAAAAATCAAATCACCAAAATCAAAGATGAATTATAAACTAGAAAAAAACTGCGATAGGACAGAACATTGATGTGCCTAATATATAAAGAGCTCTTTACAAATTCATATGAAAAAGACAATCTAATTGAAATATAATCAAAGCACACTTGACAATCATGAAAAATATGTTTTACCTCACTAGTCATTAAAGAAGTATGTATTAGGGTAGGGGGGTGGGGGGATGGGTTAGCCTGGTGATGGGTATTGAGGAGGGCACGTTCTGCATGGAGCACTGGGTGTTATGAACAAGCAATGAATCGTGGAACACTGCATCAAAAACTAATGATGTAATATATGGTGATTAACATAACAATAAAAAAATTAAAAAAAAAGAAGTATGTATTAAAACAATAATAGAATTTTTTTACCAGAATTTTCAATAACTAATATCCATTATTGATAAAAGTGAACTTTTATAACCCTTCGGGAGGATAATTAAGCAGTAGCTGTTAACATCTTATATCTGCATATATTTTGGTCTAGCACTATGACTTCTGGGGAATTTATCCTCCAGGAAAACTTTGTGCACATATATACATATAAGGATGCTCATCAAAATGTTTGAATGGCTAAAAATTGGCAATAACCTAAATATCATCAAAAGTGTTGTGGATAAAATTATAGTGCATCCCTACCATGGAATATTATGCAGTCTTTAAAAAGAATGAGGTAGTTTATATGATATAATGGAACATGGAACAATATCTAAGATATACTGTTAATTTCTTTTAAAAAGCAAGTTGTGGAATATTATGGACAGAGTAATTTAATTTTTAAATAATAATTTAAGAATACACAAATATTCATACATGCCAATAAAAAAGCCGAAAAGGATACTTAACAAACATTAACAGGGATATTTCCAGAGGGTGACATTACAAGAGCCCTATCTTTATATTTCTTACATTTCTGGTCACTATATTTTTTATAACAGTTTAAAAACTGCTATTATTATATAATAAAGTTTTCTTATTTAGCTATTGGAAAACATTACAACCTCATGATTTTCCCAATCGTTTCTACTGAAGTAAAAATTCCTTTAAGATTTTATTTATTTATTTATTGAGAGAGAGAGTGTGCGTGCATGTGTGTACTCAATCCCACGTGGGGCTCAATCCAATGACCCTGAGATCATGACCTGAGCTGAAATCAAGAGTTGCATGCTTAACAGACTGAGAGCTCCTCAAGTAAAAATACTTAAATGAAAAAAACTGTAGGAAAGTTTGCCACAAGTGGAAATGTTCAAATACAAATGAAAAATCTTTTGGCACAAATACTACTACAAATAAGATTTAAGTACCAAATATAGTATTTGACTAGGTGACCTCTGAACGAGTCCTGTGCTGTGGCCATTCAACAGTTTTACCATAAAGCTCTTACCAAGAAAATTGGAAAATTTCTGGTTGTCCTTCAAAGCCTTCATACAGTCTTTAACATTCACGATGTTGTCATCTGGAAGAGAGAGAGAGGAGATAGACAAGAATCCCTGAATAAGGTAAGATTAAAAAGCTAGTATGAAAATCAAAATCATCAAACAATTTCTTAAACACTTTATATACAAGATACTTTGGATTCATTTTCAACCATTATGCTTCACAATTAACCTTACAAGATTGTAGATATACTATTTCTGATTCTACCTTTAAGGGAACTAAAATACCAAGAAAGTTATAAGTTTAATAACTTCCCTTGGCGCAAAGTGGCAAATCTAGGTTTCCTATTCACAGAACTGGAATTTCCAAACTATTCATTAGTCACTAAATCAAGACATATCTGAAGAAGTGGATACCAACAAGCCCAACCCCCACAAAATTTCGACCTGCTTGTTAAAAAGTATTCTCATAACTGCAAAAGAGGAATGTAAAAGAAGAAAGACTCCTTTTTAAGATGTTTACAGTAATACAAGCAAATACCTATATTTATTTGCTCAACAGAGGAACCCCATTTACTTAAACAAAGACCTTGTACACTCTCTTTATAGGGTCTCCTACACAAAACAAAACAAAGAAAACCTGATAGTAATATTTAAATGCTTACCAGAAACAAAATCTGATTGAAGAATTTTCTCTACCTCTTCTTCAGGTGACTTAATCCCAATATTTCTTAGAAAGCTCTCCAAGTTCTTCCCAGGTATCATATCACCTTCAAGCACATCAAGAGCTAAGACAATGTCCTGTAACTCTAGAAATAGAAGAAAGTTATTTGGTAATTGAACTAACCTCTGATTTATTTTTTATTTTATTTTTTTGTTGTTGTTAAAGGAATGAACTATTTCTTTTTTCAAAGTTTTTTATTTATTTATTTGAGAGAGAGAAAGCATGAGCAGGGGGAGTGTGAGAGGGAGAAGCAGACTCCCTGCCAAGCAGGGAGCCCAGTGCGGGGCTCCATCCCAGGACCTTGAGATCACGACCTAAGCCGAAGGCAGACGCTTAAGTGACTGAGCAACCCAGGTGCCGCCTAACCTCTGATTTAAAAACAACAGTAGCCATCACTAAAGACTTTTGTCAGAGGCAGTCCAAGATTTATTATCACATCCTGAATTGAAGAATAAGAAATCTCAGTGAAGAACCCAGGCCTCAGGGAATTCTAAGTCCAGCAACACAATATGCTTGGTCTGTCATGTTTCTTTGGTGCTAATATAAAATTGGCACAACTGAAATGATTCATATAGCTGAATTTTTCACTGCAATTACACAAAGCCGTTATTTTACCATGAAGCTCTAATGGTAGTCAACAAAATTAACTCATCCTGATTGAAGTGAAATGAATTTCAGAATCATGAGAAATGTAAAATATGAAACACAAGTATTACAAAGACTCATTAGCCTTTTTTTTTCAATTCTACCGCAATTCAGTAGTACCCTGGTATCTGGAATTTTCCTTCATTTTCAGCCTTTTCAAAGGAGGCAGTGTTAAGTCAGATAGACTTGCATTCATATCCTGGCTCCAAGATTTGTCACCTGGAACTGTGTGACCTTGAGCAAATTATTACTACTTTACCCCTCTATAAAATGCAGTAGTCTTATATCTAAAATGAGATAATAATACTATTTACCTCACAAGGTTGATGTGGAAATTAAATATGATGAGGTATGAAAAACACTTAAAACAATACTAGATATATGGCAAGCACTTAATAAATGTCATATTAATAGCAATAAAGTCACTACAACTACTATGATTATTACTAAAGCCATCAGGAACTAGCTATAAATAGTAATCACAGCTCCTTAGTACCTTTGATCCTGCCTCATTTTCTGTCCTCCTAACATCATGGGGAGGCAACTGAAAATGGCAATCTGAGTTTGCCGGCACCTAAAAACCTGTATGACTTCTGCTTCTTTGTTTTAACTAAAACTCGGTTTCCTTTCAAATACGGTTTCCTTGCACAGCCATCTTGAGTGGAAGTTGCTCATCCTCCCATGCTCCACATAGGACCAGGAAGCAGAGAAACACCCCTAAATTTCTGCTGCTGCTGTCAGGCTACTTTAGTTCCACCTTCAATCAAACATCAGCCCTCCCCTCTGAGGCTCAGGCCTGTCATTCACCTAAGCCACCCTCCTGACACCATCATCTATTACTTTTTGAGCACACCTTCACCATCTCTGAAGATTTTGGCACCTTGCTCATAATCCTCCCTCAACCCCATTTCCCGTTATCATCTGATAACAATAAGGATGACCTTGACCTCTTAACTCCAAAAAGCCTTCACATCCTTTCCAAAGTCATCCAACCAATGGCTATCCTTAATCCTCATCATTACCTAGAACTGCCTGCCCCACCTCTAAAATATTAAACTACAAGATCAGACACCTGACCATAATCCCTTATAATTATGTGTGCATGTTGAAGGAAAGCACAGAACTTTATTCACAATATGCCTGTTTTCTAGGCCCCTCCAAGTTCGCCAACAAATAGTCAAGGCACAGTGAACTAGCCTTATCCTTTAGTAATGAAGGGAACATTCTGAAAGCCAAGTTCTCATGTGCCAGTCAACCTTGCAAGCAGGCTTTTCTAAAGAGAGCAGCTTCAGGCCTGCTACATTAACACTTGTCTTCTAGAGTGGCGCTTCCTAACTCTTCCCTGTGGTTATTGGCCTTACACTGCACTAGCTGAAAAATTCCAGTGCCATCTCCCTAATGTGACCATCTCCCAGATTCAGGTACCTAAACTATATCTGTTCTCCTTTTCCAATGGCTTAATTTCAAAAATTTTTCCTCCTTCCTCATAAAAAGTTATCTATTCTGAATACCAGTCTCCTTCTGAGCTCTGCTCTCTCATTTCAAAATTAACTACAATTTACCAAGTACATAATATGTGCCTAATAATTAGGTGATATGCTTTACATGTGTTTTTGCACTTGATCCTGAAAACTCTATGAGAAACACGATTTTATTAGTTTCCTTGTTTTAAAGATGAGGAAACCAGAATGGCCGAGAGAGATTACCCAGCTGATAAGTCAAAAAACCACAAACCATCATATATCATACTCCATAGCCCATGTTCTTTTCTACCTCTGTGCATTGTTTCCTAGAGCACAAGTAACTATACTATGTTGATTCTAATTATATTATGTGACCCAGGTAACATATTTATATGTCAGCAGGGAATTATTAAACAGTTTTCTTAATCTAAAAGAGAAACAATAATGTCAGAAATTTCCTATGCAGGGCAGAGTGGTTACTGAAAATCTGAGAAGTATTTGTCTATTTCTTTATACCCAGAAATGACCCCATCTGTTTCCCTAAATATATACCTATGTTGTATTCTTTTCTTGATAGTGCTTATTGACCAAATACTCATTTGAGTGGTTATTCAAATAAATTACCAGTGATATTAAGTTTAAAACTTATTTTCCAAACAAAAAGTACACAAACTCCACAAGTATAATCTTCATTGGTTTTAGTTCTGTTTTTTAACTTTTAAGCAAAAATGGAAGTCAAGTAGTAGAAAATACCCATGCTATCAAAATGTTAAAATACAAGAGTGCTAGGGTCACTCTTGTATTTTAACAAAAACCAAAGAAATAACATGAGGAATGTCTACTAAAGGAAGCAGTAGAAGATTTCTGAGAAATTCTATAGAATAATATAGAAGCCTATACACTGGGTAGAGTCCTAAGTCTGAGGCGTAAAATTATATAGAAGATACTCATATCTGAAAAAATTTAAAGCCAGCAGCTGACTTTATATAAAGCCCAAAAACAAAAAGGGGATTTAAAATAGCTTTACACAGACCCCATTCCAGAAAAAGCCTTTTTTCTTTCATCATGGAAGCTGCCAACTTTTAATCAAAACCAAGTTTTGCCTGCTTTAAAACAGATCAATACCAACATGTTAACCAGAAATGAGCAGAACTAGAAACACTAAAAAACAAAACAAAAAGACATCCATTCAATAAAAGTAAATTTAGCAGTCACAATAATCTAGTACTTACCTTTTAACCTGGAGGCATTACGCATATCCTTTACCACTTTTCCAAATTCTTCTATTTGTACTTCATCATCTTCTGCAAGAAAAACATTTTTTTATTATTATGTTCAAACATTTTTAATAGATCAGCCTCACTAAGCAAAAGTCAGGATCCAATGCAGCAATCTCTAAAAAGGTAAATTATTTGATGTATTCATAAAAATCATATTTCCTTTTCATATTGTTGGCTCTCCAAAAGATTAATTTTATGGAATGAATAAACCTTAAGATTATAGGAAAAGGGCTGAGTTTTCAATTTCCATCAATCAAGAGAAATTATGTAATCCATATGCCTAGGGAGAACACTAAGAGACAAACCTCAGTTTTAGTTTAACCTTTCAAATGTTTGAAGATAAAAATACTGTACTAGATTAACTTTAAAGATTTTTCCAATGCCAGATGGTTCTGTAATTTCTAACACATGTTTATACCCATTTCATACACAAGAACACACAGATACTAGAAAGCCAAAGTGACAAACACAGGGGACAGAGACAGCTTTGTTTTCCCAGTCAGGAACAGGAAACTTAGTGTAAGGATTTAGAATTACTGTAGTTTATGATCATAGGATAGAATACAGGTGCTATAAAATAAGATATTGGGGAAGCATTTCTAAATTTGCCAAATGATAAATACCCTTTCTATTTTTCAATGCCTTTTTGTAGCCATCATAAAAATATTTTTTAGGGATGCCTGGATAGCTTAGTTGGCTAACTGTCTGCCTTCAGCCCAGGCCACAATCCCAGGGTCCTAGGATCAAGCCCCTCACTGGGCTCTGTGCTCAGCGGGGAGCCTGCTTCTCCCTCTGCCTGCCACTCCCCCTGCTTTTGTCTCTCTCTTTCTCTGACAAACAAATAAATAAAATCTTTTTAAAATTATTTTTTAAAAACTTTAAATATACTTTAAAATATTAATGAGTCAATACAGAATACCATCAATAACCAAGAAGTAATTCTTCAATCTCACTAAGTACAGGAAACCTAAATCAGTTTTTTTTCCTCTTTAACATAACATGGTCAAAAAAGTATATCCTAGTAAGTATATACCCAGTAATTTTTAAGTTCTTGTTCATATTTCTAAGTCTTGTTGAGCTACTTAAGCAGCTCACTTGATCATTTCCCCCACTTTAATCAGAGAAACTCAACTCTTATGATTTATATATTGATGTACTCTGTAAGATTTCATTTAGAAGGAAAGAATTCTCCTGCTTTAACAGCACCAAATATAAATACAAAACCAAAAATAACAAGGTTCAAAACTTTGCAAACCACTACATTAAAATAAGAATTAAATCTTTGTACTGAAGGTCCAAGTTACAAGAAAAAATGGTATGACAGATGGGGTACACAAAGTTTTCAATATCATGCATGGATTTGGATTTTACACACTGTGTTTTTGCTTTATAAGTATATAATAATGAATCGGATACAGTACATGGGGTTTTTATTATTACAATAAGTAATTTTATAGATCGCTGAGTTATTTTTATAGCTCATAAAATGATACCTTACTGGTCTGATTAAAATAAATGCTACATAATACTTTCTCTGGTATGTGTTGCCTTCAAATTCCACTCACTCTATCAAGAAAAACTGAAGCTTTGCAATAAAAGAAAAGAGAGGGGGAAAAAAGTCCCTACTATCGGGTGGTAAGTATCCCTCTATTTTGATCAACCCTCCTCATCTCAAATATCTCACTAAACAAAACAATCAACACACTTAAAGTCCAAAATTACCAGTGTCACTTGAACAGGAGCTTAACAGAGAAAAAGGGGTAAATAATCCTCACAGGGAAAGACAGTTCTTTGACAAAGACCCCAGATGCATGCTTGTGTTACTAGGCTAGTTTGGCATAAACATTCCACATACAAGAGTACGATAATACATTTGTAACTTCATGAGGGAGTAGAAACGTTCACCTGTGTTTGCGTGCTACCTCTCTCCTGCCTACAAAATATCAGCAGTAAATGATAGTCTTATTTTTAAAATTTTAGTCTATAGTCTTTGTTTTACAGTACTTTTGTGAACTTATTTTTTGTTTTGAATCTTTTTTTTACTTGCTAACTAAGTAGAAGTGGTAGCCACCATCAGGTGTGTTTTTCTAGCAAATTAAATGAAAGCCTATTTCAACAAAACAGTATGGATATCCCAAATAGTGTTAAAAAAAAAAAACTGGAATAGATCTCTTAATATTTCCTAACAATCCTTTCTGTGTTCACTGGGATGTGCCATTTTCCAGTAACATGTTACACAACCTGAAGATAGTCAATTCATATTTGATCAATTTAGAGTAATAGTAAATTAGATATTAACATTTTTTTCTGTAGGACAAACAATCTGAGCTTTCTTTATATTTCCTAAATGTGTATATTGGCATATCAACCAAATACAAGATACAAGGAAAAATAAAGATTGATAGAAGATAGAACCATATGCTTGTAAATCTTTTAATTTTAATATTTAGCCTACTTACCATCAATTATTGCTAATTTCAGTGCACCTAGGAATTCTTTTTTTTTCAAGTTATTATTCTTCCTGGACAGAGTGTTCCATAGGTGAGAAGCATTCATCTTTTCTTTGCTGAGATTGTGGAGGTTTTCAATAGTCTCAGGCAATGCTGAAGGGTAGATAACACACAAGTTTTACAACATTCTTGTCCAAGAAGTTAGTACAGTAAACTATTATCTGGACTCGTCAGGAATTAAGGTTTTTACAGTTAAGAAGAATAACAAATACAGCATAAATGATTGCCAATTTTCTTTCTCTTTTTTTAAAGATTTTATTTTTATGTAATCTCTATACCCAATGTGGGCCTCGAACTCACAACCCCAAAATCAAGAGTCCCACACTCTACCAACTGAAGCAACCAGGCGCCCCTGCCAATTTTCAAATATTAAAATACAATAAAATATTTAACACCAAAATTAGTGTGTCTTTGAGGATTCTGAAACATTTCTAGAACTTATGGTGACCCCACCCCTGAATAACCACTAGAGTAATTTGCATTGAACTATATAGATTTATAGAAGTCTGAATTCATAAACAAGCCCAATTGATAAAAATGTGAATTAAATAGCTTTTGCTCTACATCTCCCCCCCCCCCAAAATTCTTCCTTGGATCTTACTTTCTCTTCAATCTACCACTGCAGACCATGGGAAGAAATTTTGTTTTTTAAAAAATTCCAATAGAATTTAATGGAAGGTTTAATGTGTGTGGGGGGGGGGCGTGAAATTATCTCATCACAAATGTGTAAAAGATCACTTTGCTGCTGTATAGAGAATGGACTCTCTGGAAGATCAGGCAGTTAGGAAGAAGATTTTATTTATTTATTTGACAGAGAGAAATATAGCGAGAGAGGGAACACAAGCAAGGGGAGTGGGAGAGGGAGAAGCAGGCTTCCTGCAAAGCAGGGAGCCTGATGTGGGGCTCGATCCCAGGACCCTGGGATCATGACCTGAGCGGAAGGCAGATGCTTAACAACTGAGCCACCCAGGCACCCACAAGAAGAGAAAATTTTGAATAAACATATTAAATTAAAACATAAGAATGGTTGAATCATTATGCTGTACACCTGAAACTAACATAACACTGTATGTAAATGATACTTGAAGTAAAAAAACTGCTGGAGGTAAACAAGATGAAAACAAAAACTTGATGATTAGATTTAACAAAATGAGATTTAACTTTTGTAAAAAAAAAAAAAAAAGCTAGTATGGGTGGCAAGGTCAAAACCTGAATGAGTGTTTTTAGAGAACTGGCAATATAGTATTCTGATGACAGCCACATTCTCCTTCAATTTCCAACACAAAACATATTCTATACTAAGTTAAAATATCACTAAAAATAATATTTGGTAATGAACTGAATGAGGGAAGCGGTTGGTGGAGCTAAGGCCACAAGGGAAAAAAGATCAAGAATGACTCCTAACTTTGGGGGCTAAACAACTGAATGCTAAGCTCAATAGAAAGGAAAATCATCAGATACCAGAAATGAGGAAGAAATATGATTTATGTGTGTGCCTAAGCTGATGCCATAGCAGTCAGATGGTATAATGTAGAAGTTAAGACCCTAAGCTCCACCTGAGTTTTAATCTTAACTCTACCACAGACTAGCTATATGACTTCTTTAACCTCTATGTCGTGGTTTTCTCATCCATAAAATAAACATAATATTAGAGTTGATATGAGAATTAAATGAGTTAATAAATAAAAAGTATTTAGAACAGTATTGGCACATAGAAAGCACTCAATAAATGTGAGTACTAGTAGTAATTATTGTTATTATGTGGTACAGACAAGTCTAGAATTATAATTGAGATGCCAACTTAAAACCAGGACACTGAAAAGTCTTCCCATCTAAAAATTATGACTAAAAACACTTTGGTCACCTTTTTAGGAATTCAAGAAGAAAGCTGTTCTCTGCCTAAGGTATGAATGGGGGGAATAAATCTCCAACGATAAGCTAAATCCCAAGACTATCGTGTGTAAGTGTTGGGTTCCAAATCAAATTATTTAGTTAATATATAAATTCTAAACAAAGAATTAACATAAAACTGTCATAGCTAATTATCCTTATGGAAAAAAATTAAATTGGATCTCAATTTCACTCCATACTTAAAAATCAATTTCAGGTGAATTAAAGACTTAAATATGAAAAAGAAAAACTTAAAAATTTTTAGAAGAAAATATTTGGAAATATCTTAATGTCCTCAAAATAGAGACAGGTTTCTATTTTCCCTATAAAGGCAAAGTTATCTGCTAAATGTGAGAAGGGTAGAGGTTGGGGGTAGGAATGGAAGTTTGAGAGAATGGAGATTTTAAATAGTTATTTCAGAGAGTGAAAAAATAAGCTAACTCGGGAGGAACAATCCCATAATTCCTAGGCAGTGTCAAGGGCCATCAGACATTGATGATCAAGACTTTATAGTGGCATTCTATTCAATCTGCTCAGCTGTAAAATTTTCTCTAGAAATGCTGTCAGCCACAAGGAGAAAGCAGGGTTGGGAGTTTTGTTAGCTAGGTGCAACAAAGGGGCAAGAAAGCTTAGGGTATTTGAGACACACAGACCAGAGATTTTAAACTGACTAAGAAGGAAAAGTGAAAACAGGAAGAGACTGGCGGGTAAGGTGAAAGTAGAGGGGTAGATGGATGGAAGGTCCCAATGAGGTATATAAAACCAATAAGCAGTCTGATGAAGATATGAGCAAATGAAGAAAAAAGGAAAAGTATTAAACATAAATGTGCAATATTAAAAATGAGAAAGGAAATATAACTACAGATACAAATAAGATACTATACTATACAACTCTGTGCTAATAAAATTTTTTATCTCCATGACACTGAAATTCCTCAGAAAAATGAAGTATCTAACAATGCAAATAATCTCTTCATCCAATTAATCTATTGTTTCCTTGAATAGAAAACAAATTAAATGGATTTATAAGGTAAAATAACTTACTTAAAATGTGCTATTACTCAATACTAAGAACAAAATAACAAAATGCTACTTTTAACCCCAATTTTTTTTAAGTAGCTCCACGCCCATTATGGAGCCCAGTGTGGAACGTGAACTAATGACACTGAGATCAAGACCTAAGCTGAGATCAAGAGTCAGATGCTTAATCGACTGAGCCGTCTAGGTACCCCTAACCCCAATTTTTAAAGTACTAACTTCACTCCATTTAAAATATACATATATTACCTTATAGTTCTTTTTTTTTTTAAGAGTTTATTTATTTACTTGACAGAGAGAGACAGCGAGAGAGGGAACACAAGTAGGGGGAGTGAGAGAGGGAGAAGCAGGCTTCCCGAAGAGCAGGGAGCCCGATGCAGGGCTCAATCCCAGAACTCTGGGATCATGACCTGCCGAAGGCAGACTCTTAACGACTGAGCCACCCAGGCGCCCCAACCTTATATTTCTTTAGAGCGAGCTTCTGAGTGACAAAGACTGTCTTTCTCAGTTTACCGCACTCACAGCTTAACATAAAGCCTGGTACATAACAATGGCTCAATAAATGTTACTAAACAAACTGGAAGATGGAAAAAAAAATACAGCTTCAAGTAGAAAATCTGCTTACTAGTACTCAACTATAGTCACTAGATGGCATCACTTCCCCAAATTGGGAAGACATTTTGGCTCTTCCCAAAATGAATTTTATATACGTGGTTCTAACTCTCTATAGTAAGTGAGATTATGATAGCTTTCAACTCATTTGCACGTGGAGGTTGTTCTGGATTTAGGGATCATTACTGGAGAAGATTAAGGCCAAACATATCAGCAGTAAGCCAGGCATTTATTTGCCTGATAAACTGTAGGATGTCTTTTGGTATATTATATTCTTCTAAAATCTGTCACACCATTTGGTCCACTAAAAGCATAAAATATGCTGTTCTTACATACATAATTTTTCAGAGAAGCGTTCCGTATTGTTCATCATTATATCAATGAATTCTTTAAAATTCGCCTTTTTTGTTTCTAAAGGGAAAAGAACATTTTTTTCATTATCTTCAAGTACTAAGTTATTAAGACAAATATTGAATTATGTAAAATAAATTCTCTATTTAGGGAGTTAATATAATTATAGCCATCAGCTAATATCACTAAAAATATACGGGTATAAGAGAAAAAGCAATGCAACTTACAAGGAGAAAGTAAATGCTGAAAATTACCAGGAAAATTAATCAAAATCCTTCTAGTTACAAGTGTACAACATTTTTAATTTTAACTTACATTACCTTGACTTGGCCTTGCAACAATTCACTAAGATATGTAGGTGAAGAATTAGTATGTTATTTTACATATTTAGAAAAATATACTTATACATGATAGATATCATGACTTTTTTCCAAGGTCACAAAAGGAAATACAAGATCAGAGATTAGAAGTAAGCTCTCTCGACTTCTGGTTTCTTCCACGTCAGGGTACCATTCACATCCTGTCTTTATTCCAGTACACTATTTAAACTATTAAATACTCTAATAGTCATTTTATACTTAGAAAATATCTCTCCTTGATTATATATAATATCCCAATATTAGAATGAAAAAAAAATCTCTAAGAATTTTTGAAGGCCACATTAAAGGTTTTATATTAATATAATGAGCTTTTGATAACTCTACTCCTTCGCTTATCCCACTTTTTAAAAAATTCTAATTCTAATCTATGAAAGATAAGGCACAGCCTATTGTTCTATTCCCAAGATTAAATATCTTAGAAAACTTTATTTAAGGAGCACCAAATCACTTTGTATTCTTACACAAATATTTAGTGACTTAAAAAAAAATGAGACTTTATGCTATGGTGAGCGCTGTGAATTGTGCAAGACTGTTGAATCACAGATCTGTACCTCTGAAACAAATAATGCAATATGTTAAAAAAAAAAAAGAAGAAGAAGGTAGCAGGAGGGGAAGAATGAAGGGGGGGGAATCGGAGGGGTAGACGAACCATGAGAGATGATGGACTCTGAAAAACAAACTGAGGGTTCTAGAGGGGAGGGGGGTGGCCAGATGGGTTAGTCTGGTGATGGGTATTAAAGAGGGCACGTTCTCAAAGGCATCCAAATCGGCAAAGAGGAAGTCAAACTCTCACTCTTTGCAGATGATATGATACTTTATGTGGAAAACCCAAAAGACTCCACCCCAAAACTGCTAGAACTCATACAGGAATTCAGTAAAGGGGCAGGATATAAAATCAATGCACAGAAATCAGTGGCATTCCTATACACCAACAACAAGACAGAAGACAGACAAATCAAGGAGTCGATCCCATTTACAATTGCACCCAAGACCATAAGATACCTAGGAATAAATTTAACCAAAGAGGCAAAGGATCTGTACTCAGAAAACTATAAAATACTCATGAAAGAAATTGAAGAAGACACAAAGAAATGGAAAAACGTTCCATGCTCATGGATTGGAAGAACAAACATTGTGAAGATGTCAATGCTACCTAGAGCAATCTACACATTCAATGCAATCCCCATCAAAATACCAACCACTTTTTTCAAAGAAATGCAACAAATAATCCTAAAATTTGTATGGAACCAGAAGAGACCCCGAATAGCCAGAGGAATCTTGAAAAAGAAAAGCAAAGCTGGCGGCATCACAATTCCAGACTTCCAGCTCTATTACAAAGCTGTCATCATCAAGACAGAATGGTACTGGCACAAAAACAGACACATAGATCAATGGAACAGAATCGAGAGCCCAGAAATGGACCCTCAACTCTATGGTCAACTTATCTTTGACAAAGCAGGAAAGAATGTCCAATGGAAAAAACACAGTCTCTTCAACAAATGGTGTTGGGCAAATTGGACAGCCACATGCAGAAGAATGAAACTGGACCATTTACTTACACTACACACAAAAATAGACTCCAAATGGTTGAAAGACCTAAACGTGAGACAGGAGTCCATCAAAATCCTAAAGGAGAACACAGGCAGCAACCTCTTCGACCTCAGCCGCAGCAACTTCTTCCTAGAAACATCGCCAAAGGCAACGGAAGCAAGGGCAAAAATGAACTATTGGGATTTCATCAAGATAAAAAGCTTTTGCACAGCAAAAGAAACAGTCCACAAAACCAAAAGACAACCAACAGAATGGGAGAAATATTTGCAAATGACATATCAGATAAAGGGCTAGTATCCAAAATCTATAAAGAATTTATCAAACTCAACACCCAAAGAACAAATAATCCAATCAAGAAATGGGCAGAAGACATGAACAGACATTTTTCCAAAGAAGACATTTGCACCCAAAACTTATATGTTCCTCTTAGTGAATATAAATCTTCATTAACTCTATCATTCCCCCAGAAAGGAAATGGTCCAGTTTCATTCTTCTGCATGTGGCTGTCCAATTTTCCCAACACCATTTGTTGAAGAGACTGTCTTTTTGCCATTGGACATTCTTTCCTGCTTTGTCAAAGATAAGTTGACCATAGAGTTGAGGGTCCATTTCTGGGCTCTCTATTCTGTTCCATTGATCTATGTGTCTGTTTTTGTGCCAGTACCATACAGACACATGAAAAAGACACATGAAAAAGTGCTCAACATCACTCGGCATCAGGGAAATCCAAATCAAAACCTCAATGAGATACCACCTCACACCAGTCAAATGGCTAAAATTAACAAGTGAGGAAATGACAGATGTTGGCGGGGATGTGGAGAAAGGGGAACCCTCTTACACTGTTAGTGGGAATGCAAGCTGGTGCAACCCTTCTGGAAAACAGTATGGAGGTTCCTCAAACAGTTGAAAATAGAGCTACCCTACGATACAGCAATTGCACTACTGGGTATTTACCACAAAGATACAAATGTAGGGATCCGAAGGGGTATGTGCACCCCAATGTTTATAGCAGCAATGTCCACAATAGCCAAAGTGTGGAAAGAGCCAAGATGCCCATCGACAGATGAATGGATAAAGAAGAGGTGGTATATATACACAATGGAATGTTATGCAGCCATCCAAAGGAATGAGATCTTGCCATTTGCAATGACGTGGATGGAACTGGAGGGTGTTATGCTGAGTGAAATAAGTCAATCAGAGAAAGACATGTATCATATGACCTCACTGATATGAGGAATTCTTAATCTCAGGAAACAAACTGAGGGCTGCTGGAGTGGTGGGGGGGTGGGAGGGATGGGGTGGCTGGGTGATAGACATTGGGGAGGGTATGTGCTATGGTGAGCGCTGTGAATTGTGCAAGACTGTTGAATCACAGATCTGTACTTCTGAAACAAATAATGCAATATATGTTGAGAAAAAAGAAAAAGAAGAAGATAGCAGGAGGGGAAGAATGAAGGGGAGTAAGTCGGAGGGGGAGACGAACCATGAGAGACAATGGACTCTGAAAAACAAACTGAGGGTTCTAGAGGGGAGGAGGGTAGGGGGATAGGTTAGCCTGGTGATGGGTATTAAGGAGGGCACATTCTGCATGGAGCACTGGGTGTTATGCACAAACAATGAATCATGGAACACTACATCAAAAACTAATGATGTAATATATGGTGATTAACATAACAATAAAAAATTAAAGAGGGCACGTTCTGCGTGGAGCACTGGGTATTATGCACAAACAATGAATCATGGAACACTATATTAAAAACTAATGATGTAATGTGTGGTGCTTAACAATAAAAATTTTTTTTAAAAATGAGACTTTAAACAATTCTGGGGGAATGATAGAGTTAATGAAGATTTATATTCACTAAGAGGAACATATAAATTTCTAAAGCAATAGATTCCCTTATTTCTGATAATGTCTATTTGATACACATATGTTTCAGCTGAACCACTGAACCCACCATCCATTTTAAGAACATTATTAATACCACTACATCTGCTTCTGGGCTTTTCCCATTCCATTCTACTGTTTCTCTACAGAGAGAGCATTGCTGAATTTTTCAAATTTACCAATCTCTTGTTTTTTTACATATAATTTTAAACAGGATAAACAAACTATTCCTTCATTTTGTTTTAGAGTTCGATAAAAATTATCAGATTGCTATAGCAATCTGAGACTTGCTTTTCTCATTCAATATATTTCTAAGAATCATCCATATAGTATATTGTTTTCACTAATGTATACACAATTAGTATTCCATTATGCACCAATGGCAAATATCACAACTTATTTATACATTCTATCAGTGATCATGTTGTTTCTTTTCTATTTTTTCCTTTTTTTTTTTGCTATTAAGATCAGTGCCATCATGAACATTCTTAAACATGTCTCCTTGTACATCAGTGCAAGAGATTTTCTGAGATCTATAGCTAAATGTGGATTTTCTAAGTCATGAAGTATGAAAACCATTCAAAATACTACATAATGTTTTTCAAAGTTCATTTACCACTTTTGCCTTATTTACCAACAATTAAATTAACAGACTTCTTAATTTTTGCCAGTGTAGTGGGTATAAAAAGATATTTCATTGTGACCTAAATTTTGCATTTCCCTAATTACTAATGATGTTGAGAATCTTTTCATATGATTATTAGCAACTTGTGTTCCTTCATCTGGCAATGGCTGTTCTTGTAATTTAGTCATTTTTCTATTGGTTTGTTAATTTATAGGGGTTCCCTCTATATTCTCCACAATGATCTTTCACTGTTATGAGTATTGCAAATAATCTTCACTCCATTTGTGGCTTGTATTTTCATTCTGTTTGTATTATCTTTTAATAAAGAAAAGTCTTTAATTTAATGTAGTCAAATTTATCAATCTTTTTTTTTCTGGTTAGTGATTTTGTCTCTTAAAAATAATCCTTCCTAACTGTAAGTCAGAAAAATTTTCTTCTCTTTTTCTAAAACTTTTACTGTTCACGTCTGGAAATTATTACTGAATATGATACATAGATAGGGATCTGATTTCATTTTTTGCATTTGAATAATTAATTATTCCAGCACCATTTATTAAATGGTGTTTTTCCCCCTGCAATCATTACATATGACTATGTGATCATTATATATCCCAGCCACCTTATGTTTCCATATGTGTGTGTGGATATGTTTGGAAGTTTCTTATCCTGTTTCTATCAGTCAATTTCTCTATCCCTGTGCCATTCTCACACTTACTATAATTTTATAATGAGTTTTGACATCCAGGAGAGCAAGTTCCCTCCAACACCACTCACACACCCCTAGACACATGTTTTTTTTTTCCTCAAGAGTGTTTTAGCTATTCTTGGTCTTTATAATAATAATACGAGAATTAAATCATCAAAAAAAGTCAAGGTTTTAACAGAACTGCTTTGGATAAATAAATTAATTAGAATTGACTGTCTTGGGTCTCTGAATCCATGAATATGGGATATATTCCCATTTATTTAGATATTCTAAAATGTCTTAAAGTCTTATCATTTTCTTTACATAGGTCTTACATATCTTATATTTGTTCCTACTTTTTTTACTTTTTTTTTTACTTTTTATTATGGAAAATTTTTAAATATACACAAAATAAAAAGTATATTGTAATAAAAGCTCATTTACTCTCCCTCTAGCTGCAAGTATTATCAATTCATGGTCATTCGCATTTCACCTATAACCCCACACATTTGTCTACCTCATTACCACCCATCCCCTTTAGAAAAGTTGTTGTTTATTTTAAGAAAAAAGAAAAAGAAGAAGATAGCAGGAGAGGAAGAATGAAGGGGAGTAAGTCAGAGGGGGAGACGAACTATGAGAGATGATGGACTCTGAAAAACAAACTGAGGGTTCTAGAGGGGAGGAGGGTAGGGGGATGGGTTAGCCTGGTGATGGGTATTAAAGAGGGCACATTCTGCATGGAGCACTGGGTGTTATGCACAAACAATGAATCATGGAACACTACATCAAAAACAAATGATGTAATATATGGTGATTAACATAACAATAAAAAATTTAAAAAAAAGTTGTTGCTAAGTTATAAGGGTGAAACTAGTCAAAGTTAATTATTTATAACTATAACAAAGTTAGCTAGTTATAAGGGTCAATAATAGTACCTTCATTATGAATTGTGGGCTTTGACATAGTACAGAGTCCTTTGTCCCATTTAAGGCCTTTTGTCCTGATCTCTACCTTGTCAGAAAGGAAAATCAGAAATCCTTCTTTTTGTGTGCATGTTTGCCTATAGGAAAAAAAAGTCTGAATGATGATTATTACTGGTTATTTCTGGGTAATGGGATTTTGTGTGTTTTGTTGTACTTTTGAGTATTTTTCTGTATTGATTTAATTTTAAATGATCTTTATTCTAATAAAAATAATAAAGTCATTATTCTGAAGAGAAAAAATAGCAAATGACCCTCTTTCATATGTGTAAACCCATTTTTCCTGAAAATATATCACTTACCATTAGCTTCAGTCAACTCTGTGATCTTCTCAAATTCTGGCTTAGAAAGGTAAACTCCAAAATCCTGAAGACAAGTATTCAGATCCTCATAATCCATATTTTCATCTTTAATTTTATCAATGGCTTTAATGATATCAGTCAACACTGAAAATAAAGCAGTATGCTATTAAGTATTAAATATAAGTCAAAAAGAAAACACCAAAAGTAAGATGAATTTTAGTTCTGACACTAAGTTAACAAACAAGAACTTTAGAAATGTTATGTATAAAAAAAATTACCAGAATCCTTAATAATACTGAAAACCAACAAGGTACAAAATCAGAGCCAAAAATATATTTTATTTTGCTATAGTCTTTTTATTTAAGGAAGTGCCAATTTAACTGCAGTTTAAATGCATAGGAAGAAAAATATTATACAATTTCCTCATTTAATTCTCTAACAATTTAAAATTCCCTAGCAGTCTGTTTCTCAGTAGCAGAAACAGAAGTAGAAAACCCTCAATCCCAAATGATGAATTGGGGTAAGGTTTCGTAGCAATACATGGCTCAGTCTTTGGTAAATTTATCTTAGTTTATCTTTTGTATATATAAATATTATTACTCAGAAATAACTAACTATCCTACATGTCTTTTTATAATACTTTGGAATATATGCTTCACAAATTTGGGCAGTATTCCATTCATTAAACTTAAACAGACAAATTTTTACTACAATGAAAACTTTCTTAAAATAACTTGCAAATATATAGAATTATTAAAGGGGTTGATAGACACGCAAGCATGTGTGTGTGTGTGTGTGTGTATGTGTGTGTAAACTTTGGAACAACTTAAACTCAAATAGACTTCCTCTAATAGAAGATTAGGATAGGTAAAGTGAGGAAGTTGGGCAGTGGAGGGCATTAAAGCCATTATCAGGAGTTAATCAGCTTTAGGCAGTCGCTAGAAATCATTATGGATTGCTAAAAAAAGAAACGATCATCAAAATGATGTCTGAATTAGATGTTTTTTTATGTTTTTTTTTCTTTTGGGAGAATTTTCTTTTAATTTTTTATTGTTATGTTAACCACCATACATTACATCATTAGTTTTTGATGTAGTGTGCCATGATTCATTATTTGTGCATAACACCCAGTGCTCCACGCAGAATGTGCCCTCCTTAATACCCATCACCAGGCTAACCCGTCCCCCCACCCCCTCCCCTCTAGAAACCCCAGTCCGTTTCTCAGAGTCCATCGTCTCTCATGGTTCATCTCCCCCTCCGATTTACCCCCCTTCATTCTTCCCCTCCTGCTATCTTCTTCTTTTTTTTTTCCTTAACATATATTGCATTATTTGGTTCAGAGGTACAGATCTGTGATTCAACAGTCCTGCACAATTCACAGTGCTCACCATAGCACATACCCTCCCCAATGTCT
>NW_027397112.1:9987352-9993779 GCF_003265705.2 Callorhinus ursinus
GCTGCATAATATTCCATTGTGTATATATCTTCTTTATCTTCTTCCACATCTTCTTTATCCATTCATCTGTCGATGGACATCTTGGCTCTTTCCACAGTTTGGCTATTGTGGACATTGCTGCTATACACATTGGGGTACACGTACTCCTTTGGATCCCTACATTTGTATCTTTGTGGTAAATACCCAGTAGTGCAATTGCTGGATTGTAGAGTAGCTCTATTTTCAACTGTTTGAGGAACCTCCATACAGTTTTCCAGAGTGGTTGCACCAGCTTGCATTCCCACCAACAGTGAAGGAGGGTTCCCCTTTCTCCACATCCCTGCCAACATCTGCCATTTCCTGACTTGTTAATTTTAGCCATTCTGACTGGTTGAATTAGATGATTCTTAAAAAGATTATTCTTATATATAAATATGTACAACAAGATACATGTTCCTATCTCGTAAAAGGAATTTTTAGGTGAAAGAAATTCTCATTTAAAAGTAAACAGCTGATGAGTGACATAAGCAAGATGGTTGAGTAGGAAGTCTTGGACCCTTCTTCCCACAAACACACTAATTCAGCAGAAATTCAAAATAAATTCCCTTTGTGAGAAACTAGAAACTAACTGAAAGGCTCTTACACCCTAGGAGAAGGCAAAACCAGACGCAGTGAAGCTGGTAGGAAGATCTGGGACAAGCTCCCACAAAAGCTGGAGACCCTGACCCCAGTGCAGCACCATATGATCCAGAAGAGCTCCCAGCTTCACCCAAGGAAGAGGAGCCATTGGTTCACATATCCACCAGTCCAACTTTTCCAAAAGGCCTCCCCAGAAGATTTGCTCTTGTCTTGCCAGTCTTGGAGCTCTGATGATTCTAGCACAGCCTAGTTGTTTAGATAGAATAAAGGTGGTGGCTTGGGCTGGTAGATGCCAGTGATCCTCCCCTCTGCTGAGCAGGGTAGATTAAAAATCCCAGCTCTTAGTTTCCCCCTGGAAAGGGAAAGAGATTATCCATGCATCCAGCACTGCAGCTTTTCAAGAACAAGCATGTGTCTTGTCAGTCCTGGAGCCTGGAGAAGAAAAAAGTCCATAGAGGTCCAGAGAATATCTGGCTGGACTCACTGGCAAGGGTCTTCTCCTGTACAAGGCCAGTATGTGAAGACTGAGAAAGCAGCATGCTTTGTCTATTGCACAGACACCAACACACAAAGTCCAAATGAAAATTTCATAACTAAAAAATACAATAACTGAAATAAAAAGCTCAGTGGGTCAACTCAAGAGCTGAAGGGAGGAATGAAAGGAAAGAATCAATGAATTGAAAGACAGCAATGGAAATCACCCAATGAACAACACTGAGAAAATTGACCAAAAAAATGAACCATTTCAAGGACCTGTAGGAATAAAAAAACAATCTAATGGGGTACCTGGGTGGCTCAGTCAGTTAAGCATGTGACTTCGGCTCAGGTCATGATCTCAGGGTCCTGGGATCAAGACCCACATTGTCGTTGGGCTCCCTGCTCAGCCAGGAGTCTGTTTATCTCTCTACCTCTGCCCCAACCCCCTGCTCATGCTCCCACTCACTCACCCGCTGTCTCTCAAAAAAAAAAAAAAAAAATCTAACATTTGTGTCCCAAAAGAAGGGAAAGGGACCATGGTTAAAAAGGTACTCAAAGATGTAAGACTGTTGAATCACAGATCTGTACTTCTGAAACAAATAACGCAACATATTTTAAGAAAAAAGAAAAAGAAGAAGATAGCAGGAGAGGAAGAATGAAGGGGAGTAAGTCAGAGGGGGAGACGAACCAGGAGAGATGATGGACTCTGAAAAACAAACTGAGGTTTCTGGAGGGGAGGAGGGTGGGGGCATGGGTTAGCCTGGTGATGGGTATTGAGGAGGGCACATTCTGCATGGAGCACTGGGTATTATGAACAAACAATGAATCATGGAACAGTACACCAAAACAAATGATGTAATATATGGTGATTAACATAACAATAAAAAAATTAAAAAAAAAGACATAAAAAAGGTACTCAAAGAAATAATGCCGGAACATTCCCAAATTTTTAGCAAGAAACACTAGCCTATAGATGCAAAAAAAAAGTGAACCTCAAACAGGATAAATCCCAAGAAATCCATGTCAAGAAACATCATAATTAAACGTCTAAAAACTAAAGACAAGGGAAAAAACCTTGAAAGCATCCAAGGAAAAACACTGTAGGGAAAGAAAACCAGTCTGAATGACAGGATTTATATCAGAAACAGTTGAAGCTGGAATAAAGTTGCACAATATTTTTCAAGTACTGAAAGGAAGTACTGTCAACCTAAGATGACATACTCAGAAAAAAAATATTCAGGCGTGAAGAGGAAACCAAGATGTTTTCAGATGAAGGAAAACTAAGAGAATTTGTTGCCAGTAGACCTATGAATAGCTAAGGAAAGTGAAAAAAGTGAAGGAAGTCAGGCACAAAAGACCACGTTATATGATTTTGTTTATATTAAATGTAAAAAAAGAAGCAAATTTATAGAGATAGAAAGTAGATAAGTGGGGCGCCTAGGTGGTTCAGTCGGTTAAGCACCTGCCTTCGGCTTCCGATGGGATCTCAGGGTCCTGGGATCGAGACAATGCACCCCTCTTCCCCCACTGCCCCGTGGGGCTCCCTACTCAGCAGGGAGTCTGCTTCTCCCGCTCCCTTTGCCCCTCCCCACTCCCGCCCCGCTGATGCTTGTTCTCTGTCTCTCAAATAAATAAATAAAATCTTAAAAAAAAAAAAGTAGCTAAGTGGTTGTCTGGGGATGTAGGTAGAGATTTAACTGCAAATGGGCAGGAGAGAATTTTAGGAATGATGGAAATGTTATAAAACTGGATTGTGTCCATTTCTGGTCCAATTTCCAAGTAACTGAATGCAGGAACTCAAAAGAGGTATTTGCATACCCACATTCACAGCAGCACCAGGCACAACTGCCAAGAGGTAGAAGTAACACATCTGTCTATTAATGAATGAAAGGACAAACTAAATATGGTATACACATGCAATAGCATATTAGCATAAAAAGGGAAGGAAATTCTGACATACACTACAACACAGATGAATCTTGAGCGTATTATGATAAGTGAAATAAGCCATTCACAAAAAGACAAATACTGTATGATTCCACTCAAACATCTGTGTGGGCAAATTCACAGAAACACAAAGTAGAATGATGGCTGCCAGAAGCTGGAGGGGCAGGGATGGGTAGTTGTTGTTTAATGGGTACAGAATTTCAGTTTTGCAAGGTGAAAAAATTCTGGAGATCGGTGGTACAAGAGTGTGAATACATTTAACCCTAACATTATTGAATTATACACTTACAAATGGGTAAAATGTAATTTTTGTTATGTGTTAAATACCACAGTTAAAAATAAAATTTAAAAACAGTATAATGGGGGGCGACTGGGTGGCTCAGTCGTTAAACATCTGCCTTCGGCTCAGGTCACAATCCCAGGATCCTGGGATCAGTCCCACATCCGGCTCCCTGCTCTGCGGGAAGCCTGCTTCTCCCTCTCCCACTCCCCCTGCTTGTGTTCCCTCTCCCACTGTCTCTTTCTCTGTCAAAAGATAAATAAAATCTTTTTAAAAAAATAAATAAATAAAAATAAAAATAGTATAATGGGGAAAGGGTGGGGCGGGGGGGAGGGTAGTTAGTTGTGACCAAGACATTACTTCAAAAAACAGCAATGAAACAGTGACTAAGTTGGTGAAAAAATGATTGCACGGTGAAGCATTCAAAAAATTGATTTGCTATTAGTGTCTTCAAGAAATCCAGACACTTAAGCACTTACATTCATCAGAAAGGACAAATGATAATGTAGCATTTAACATGAGACTTTTTTTTTTAAAGATTTTATTTATTCATGACAGAGAGAGAGAGAGAGAGAAGCAGAGGGAGAAGCAGACTCCCAAGGAGCAGGGAGCCCGATGCGGGACTCGATCCCGGGACCCCGGGATCATGACCTGAGCCGAAGGCAGACGCTTAACCATCTGAGCCACCCAGGCGCCCTAACATGAGACTTAGATAGAGAAAATCTTTTCCTTTGGATTAATTTTTCCTTATCTGAGAAATCTTTTGGGAAGAGACAAAAAGCTTATCTTTCTTCTTTAGCATATGAATAAATAAAAGGAAATAAAAACAGCAAGCCTTATTATCTTCCATTTCTTTTAATCTTGTGAAAAATATTTAATTATTTGAATAAAAAATAAAATCATTGCAAGCAAAAATTTTAAAAACTCGTTTGTGGTAATGGTTGTAGGACTCTGTAAATTTCATAAAAATTGCGTGGGTGAATGACCAAGTGGGATTAATCCCTGGGCTGCAAGGTTGGTTCAACATCCGCAAATCAATCAACGTGATACAATACGTTAATAAAAGAAAGAACAAGAATCATATGATCCTCTCAATAGATGCAGAAAAAGCATTTGACAAAGTACAGCATCCTTTCTTGATCAAAACTCTTCAGAGTATAGGGATAAAGGGTACATACCTCAATATCATAAAAGCCATCTATGAAAAACCTACAGCAAATATCATTCTCAATGGGGAAAAGCTGAGCGCTTTCCCCCTAAGGTCAGGAACGTATCAGGGACGTCCACTATCATCACTGCTATTCAACATGGTATTAGAAGTCCTAGCCACAGCAATCAGAAAACAAAAAGAAAGCAAAGGCATCCAAATCGGCAATGAAGAAGTCAAACTCTCACTCTTTGCAGATGATATGATACTTTATGTGGAAAACCCAAAAGACTCCACCCCAAAACTGCTAGAACTCATACAGGAATTCAGTAAAGGGGCAGGATATAAAATCAATGCACAGAAATCAGTGGCATTCCTATACACCAACAACAAGACAGAAGACAGACAAATCAAGGAGTCGATCCCATTTACAATTGCACCCAAGACCATAAGATACCTAGGAATAAATCTAACCAAAGAGGCAAAGGATCTGTACTCAGAAAACTATAAAATACTCATGAAAGAAATTGAAGAAGTCACAAAGAAATGGAAAAACGTTCCATGCTCATGGATTGGAAGAAGAAACATTGT
The DNA here is from genome assembly GCF_003265705.2 of Callorhinus ursinus. NCBI lineage: Eukaryota > Metazoa > Chordata > Mammalia > Carnivora > Otariidae > Callorhinus > Callorhinus ursinus. The sequence continues at coordinate 9,992,413 of NW_027397112.1, forward strand.
GAAGATGTCAATGCTACCTAGAGCAACCTACACATTCAATGCAATCCCCATCAAAATACCAACCACTTTTTTCAAAGAAATGCAACAAATAATCCTAAAATTTGTATGGAACCAGAAGAGACCCCGAATAGCCAGAGGAATCTTGAAAAAGAAAAGCAAAGCTGGCAGCATCACAATTCCGGACTTCCAGCTCTATTACAAAGCTGTCATCATCAAGACAGAATGGTACTGGCAGAAAAACAGACACATAGATCAATGGAACAGAATCGAGAGCCCAGAAATGGACCCTCAACTCTATGGTCAACTTATCTTTGACAAAGCAGGAAAGAATGTCCAAAGGCAAAAAGACAGTCTCTTCAACAAATGGTGTTGGGCAAATTGGGCAGCCACATGCAGAAGAATGAAACTGGACCATTTCCTTACACCACACACAAAAATAGACTCCAAATGGTTGAAAGACCTAAACGTGAGACAGGAGTCCATCAAAATGCCTAAAGAACACAGGCAGCAACCTCTTCGACCTCAGCCGCAGCAACTTCTTCCTAGAAACATCGCCAAAGGCAAGGAAAGCAAGGGCAAAAATGAACTATTGGGATTTCATCAAGATAAAAAGCTTTTGCACAGCAAAAGAAACAGTCCACAAAACCAAAAGACAACCGACAGAATGGGAGAAATATTTGCAAATGACATATCAGATAAAGGGCTAGTATCCAAAATCTATAAAGAATTTATCAAACTCAACACCCAAAGAACAAATAATCCAATCAAGAAATGGGCAGAAGACATGAACAGACATTTTTTCAAAGAAGACATCCAAATGGCTGACAACACATGAAAAAGTGCTCAACATCGCTCGGCATCAGGGAAATCCAAATCAAAACCTCAAGGAGATACCACCTCACACCAGTCAGAATGGCTAAAATTAACAAGTCAGGAAACGACAGATGTTGGCGGGGATGCGGAGAAAAGGGAACCCTCCTACACTGTCGGTGGGAATGCAAGCTGGTGCAACCACTCTGGAAACCTGTATGGAGGTTCCTCAAACAGTTGAAAATAGAGCTACCCTACGATACAGCAATTGCACTACTGGGTATTTACCACAAAGATACAAATGTAGGGATCCGAAGGGGTCCGTGCACCCCAATGTTTATAGCAGCAATGTCCACAATAGCCAAACTGTGGAAAGAGCCAAGATGTCCATCGAGAGATGAATGGATAAAGAAGACGTGGTATATATACACAATGGAATATTATGCAGCCATCCAAAGGAATGAGATCTTGCCATTTGCAACGACGTGGATGGAACTGGAGGGTGTTATCCTGAGTGAAATAAGTCAATCAGAGAAAGACATGTATCATATGACCTC
>NW_027397112.1:9993879-10033586 GCF_003265705.2 Callorhinus ursinus
ATAGACATTGGGGAGGGTATGTGCTATGGTGAGCACTGTGAATTGTGCAAGACTGTTGAATCACAGTTCTGTACTTCTGAAACAAATAATGCAACATATGTTAAGAAAAAAGAAAAAGAAGAAGATAGCAGGAGGGGAAGAATGAAGGGGAGTAAGTCGGAGGGGGAGACGAACCATGAGAGACGATGGACTCTGAAAAACAAACTGAGGGTTCTAGAGGGGAGGGGGTGGGGGGATGGGTTAGCCTGGTGATGGGTATTAAGGAGAGCATGTTCTGCGTGGAGCACTGGGTGTTATGCACAAACAATGAATCATGGAACACTACATCAAGAACTAATGATGTAATGTATGGTGATTAACATAACAATAAAAAAATTTTAAAAAGATGTGGTATATATACACAATGGAATATTATGCAGCGATCCAAAGGAATGAGATCTTGCCATTTGCAACGACGTGGATGGAACTGGAGGGTGTTATGCTGAGAGAAATAAGTCAATCAGAGAAAGACATGTATCATATGACCTCAGTGATATGAGGAATTCTTAATCTCAGGAAACAAACTGAGGGTTGCTGGAGTGGTGGGGGGGTGGGAGGGATGGGGTGGCTGGGTGATAGACATTGGGGAGGGTATGTGCTATGGTGAGCGCTGTGAATTGTGCAAGACTGTTGAATCACAGATCTGTACCTCTGAAACAAATAATGCAATATATGTTAAGAAAAAAAAAGAAGAAGATAGCAGGAGGGGAAGAAAAAAAATTGGATGGGTGAATTTTATGTATGTAAATTGTACGTCAATAGAACTATTTTTAGAAATGCTCTAAAACAAAGACAAATCAAACTAGTATTTCATTCAAACAAGTTCCTTAGAAAAAATTAAAAATCAGGGACACCTGGGTGACTCAGTTGGTTAAACATCTGCCTTTGCCTCGGGTCATGATCCCAGGGTCCTGGGATGGAGCCCTGCATTGGGTTACTAGCTCAGCGGGTAGCCTGCTTCTCCCTCTGCCTGTCACTCCCCCTGCTTGTGCTGTCCCTCTCTCTGTCTCTCTCTCACAAATAAAATCTTTAAAAAAATTAAAAATCAAATCATGCATCAATTGCTAAGAATGAAGCTAAGTACCTATTTCATCTCCTCATTACCTTACTATTACTGTACATTTACGTATTACAGTTTTTAAAATCCACTTAAGAACTCTGAAGTAAGCAAGTTAGCTATTATTACCTTGCTAGAACAAGTCTTTAAAAAACTGGCAAATGGCTTGCCTGAGGATTTCAGGACTATTAAGTCTCTATCTGAAAAGCAAACTCAGTTCAGTTGAACCTAACTCTTTTCAACCTAACTGCTTCTTTCCTCCAAATCATTTTAAAATAAACTTCCCACCTACCATCATATTCAGGAAGACTTTGCTCTATGGCGAGAGCATTCATAAAGTCATCTAAGTTCACCATTCCACTTTCTGTAAAATAAAGAGTTGGATATGCACTCTGTTGTGTTTTTGCATAAAAGGTAAATTCATATTTTAAAACAACTATGAAAGAATTCTCCTTCACTTCATCATTATCCTATTGAGTCTTCATATCTTGTTTCCCTAGATGAGTCTTTCTAAATTAGGTCAGTTCATTTCATTTCAACAATTACTCAACAATTTTTAAATATCTACTATAAAGTGCAATGGACTGGATTAGGCACTCAGTTCTTGATAGATATAGGAAAAAGGAAAAGTGCCCATATAGATGGACCATGAGAAATTTGAGTCTATTTCATACCATCATGAAAACCCAGTCAATATGCTATCCATTAAGATACCTTGACAATACTAACCAGTCCTTACATACCCAAGTGTCCCCATATCTACCCCTAGTATCCAGCTAATCCAAATAATTATCTATTTTTAGATACAAACCCTCCACAGTGCTTATACCAATCTTGATAAGCAACATAAAGAGCTCAATAATTTTAGTAGCACCTATTCCTTAGATTTTATTTTTTAATCAAATCTTCTTTCTCTTTGCTTTAGCTAGGAAATTTTGTTCAGGTTCTAAGAATTCATTTCTAACATATTCCCAAGTCATTCTTTCCCCAAAATGTTGCCTCTGCCTTCTCTTCAACTGAACTTCTGCTATGGACAGTTCTTAATAATAAAACAACTTCTCTAATACAACAACCCTTCCTGGAAATTTAAACTCTGCATTGAATTTAGGCTGGTGACTGGGATATGCCATTTAACATCATCTAGATGCTCACTGCCTGCCTTCTTGTTTAAGTAGCACTAGCCCAAATTCCTAGCTGTAGCACTCCTTCTCCAATTTGGGAATCTCCAATCATTTCTTCTTGGATCCTTAGGCTATTTGCTTAGAGATTTTTGTACCCCTTGGTTATTGTGGTCTTACCGCCTGAACCTACCTACAACTGGATCAGACTTCCCCAGTACCTGTCCCATACTACCAGGCATAGCTAGGGATAGTCATGGAGTCTTACATAAACAATTGAGATATAAAAGGCTTAGCTTCTCCAAACCAATCCATTAGGTAAGACTTTCCGGGAACTTTTTTTTAATGTACTACTTTCCATTTTTATATCTGTTCTTTTACAATCTTCTTTAGCCCATTCTGCTCCACTCCTAGTTGAAAGAACTTATTCCATCATTTAAAACTATCCCATAGAAGTGTCTATTTTCTCAAGAAGTTTGGCATTATTAGTCTCACCATTTTGAGTAGTGTCTGTCACAATCTTCTTGAACACTTTGTCTGATAAAGTAATTCCTATTGAAGGCAAAATGGACTTAAGTTCTTCTGCAGCGATGTAATTTTCTTGGAGTTTACTGATTGCTTTGCAGATGTTTTCTAAATATACAAAATGTAAAGTACTATTCAGCAACAGAATTTATGTGTCTTAAGCAACAATTAGCACCCAAAATCTTTATCTAGCAGTCAGAAAGCAAGTTTTATCTACTTAATATTATTTCATAGGACTGCTTTTTTTTCTTCATATTTCTGTTGTATCTTACATTATATCTAAATACTTCCTTTATAGTTCAAACAGAAAACAATATTGAAAATTCTATAAACATTTATAAACTACTTGTTTGGAGGAACAACTTGTTCAAGTGGCTCAGCCAATGCTGCTTGGTTCTGATTAAAATATAATGAATGAGTTCAAGAGATCAAAACATCAATGTGTTCAAATTCTAGGATTCCAAGCAAAAAATGAGAGTTCTTCCCCTTCCCATCACTTTAGTCTACCACGCTTTCAGTTCACAAATGTCAAAATCATAAAATTTTAGAAGCAGATATACATGGCCTCATGATAAGCCTCCTAATACGCACTGGGATGGGTATAATATCATTTTGGTGATATTCCAGCCAAAAATGCATAACCTGAACTTATTCATGAAGAAATACAAGGAAAACTTCAAATGAGGGACATTATACAAAATAACTAGTCAATACTCTTCAAAAGTGTCACACTCATGAAACCATCCCAGATCGGAGGAGACTAAGGACACATGACAACTAAATGTAATGTGTGATCCTGGATGAGACCTTGAACCAGACAAAGAACATTTATGGAACAAATGAAAAAAATCAAATAAGGTCTTCAGAATAGTAAATAATATTGTATCAGTGTTAATTTCCTTGTTTAGTGCATTTACTGTGGTTATACAAGATCTTAACATGTGGGAAAACTAGATGAGGAGTAAATAGGAATGTCTTTACTTTTGTGTAATTATTATGATTTTAAAATTAATGGTTTTGAATGAAAAGTTAAAAATGTTTAAAATGTAAATCAAGTGACAGTCACATTTCATAGTGCTCAATTACCATCAATTTATTTTGAGAAGTTATACCAGATAAACTATTTCACACTTCTCTATACACAGAACATTAAGTATGGCAATGGTAGGTGATTTGATTTTAGTGACACCAGGAAGATAGGTAACCACTTTCTTCCACAGTCTTCTTCTACTCAATGGCTAAATGCCTACTACTCCATTATTCTTTTAGCAGGGTTTTAATTCTTCCTGGAATATATATATATATGTAAAATATATATTCCTCAGAAATAGGAATGGGGCACAGAGTAATAGTAGTGCATTGGTAAAGGAATCAAAATAAACACCATTGTGCCTCCTTAATAGAGCACACTCCCTTTTCAACTGAATTATTGAAAACATGCATTACTGTATAAGAATCACTAATATTTCACTAAGCACTCATTTTAGCAATTACATGTAATATGAAATGTAATAAAAAGGTCACTACATTTCTTTAAAGAAAATAAACATAACTTCAGTAACTTCAGCTAAGGATTACAGGAAGGAGTATTTAATTAAGTTCCATACACAGTATTTCTGTGATAGAGGTACCACAGAAGGAAGAAAACATATATTGGTTGGGAAACCTTGCTCATCTTTGAGGAAGACCATAAATCCCTGGGTGGCTGAGATGTTTAATATTAATTTTCTCTTGATGTTCCCACATCCCTAAGAGATAATATCTGAAGTATTATCATATTATACTGGACATGGATATCATATATTTAAAATATGGAACCTGAGCAAAAATTTCACATAGACTTCTTACATACTTTGTTAAATAAATTATAAAATAACTACTTCCAAAAGAAAACAGGCCCTCTATTTTCTAGGGAACTTGAGTGAGTCTAGTTAATCACTGAATAAGCTTCTTAGTCAAAGTTAGGCATCTGAAAAAGGGAGCATCTGGAAAGGCACAATGATCAAAACCACAGTGTTATATGCATTGGCCTATAGACCAGAAGTGGCAGTTATTCGAAAGTACTGACAATTGAAATGCATACAACTGTCTAATAACTGATTAATTCAGCTCGTTTCCGTGATAACTCAAGAACTCAAGGACCTAGATTTTGACTTACGTATATGATACTGACCCAGAGCATTTGTTGTAGCTTTTTCCTTTAATGAAACCTGTTTTAGGGGGCTGGAATGCCTTCTCAGAGTTGGCTTCTGAAGTTTGGGGATACTAAAAGTATCACTTTTATCCAGAGACTTTTTGAGGCTTGTAATACTCTTCAAGTTATGTGGTATAGACTTTGAGTCATGAATTTCAATCTTCTCTGAATATTTCTTAAAGTTTATGCCATCCTTTGAATATGGTTCCTGGAATCCTGTATTACTGCTATCAACCCCATTTAGGAATTTTTTTATTTGCAAAGGATTTTTTGATCTTTTAAATTCAAGGTGATCATTGTCCTCCATAATTTTATGATGTTGGAGGTTTTTTCTATTTAACTTTGGGAATAACGATGGTTCAAACAGCCTGGAAGATAAAGTGCTTTTCTTCCTATATTGTAGATAGCATTCTGATATATTTGATAACTTTCTGTGAGAAGGAGATTCATCCAAGGCTGACCATTCCATAATTGCTAAGCAAGAGAAACATATTTAATTATTTCATTTACCTGTACAATTTGAAATTGTTCTTTAAAAAAAAAAAACACCTAAGTCCTCATGAAAGCTATTCAAGAAATTATCAGTTGCTTAAATACATAAAGTTAATATGTTAAAAAAATTACAGAGGTGGTAACCAAAAGATTGAACTATTAACTAGGTTAAATATAGTCTTCTGGTTTAATATATTTAAATTCTTCCATCCAGAGCTATTCAAAGTTACACTGAATCAAAAATGATAGCCTACTAAAGCACATAGTTCTCATTCCCCACTCTTTGCCAATTTTGAAAGATAATAGGCTGACATGTCAATACAGTTAAAAATCCTTTAATTACGAGCATACCAAACTAAAAGGAAGTTGTAGTGGGGAAATTTTTATTTATAAAATCAAAATACAAATATTTACTCTCCTAAAGATTCTCAGTGCTTGTGGGGGGAAAATAACTTTTTATATAAATAATATCTTTAGAAAAATATTAATACAATGTACACTAAGGCTTCATTTGTAAAGTCCACCTGATGGCTCAGAATAGTACATTACATTTGAATAACACATTTTAAAGTATTTCAAATGTTATACTACTTGATCCTCAAAACAACTCCATGAGCTCATCAAATAAATCAAAGAAAACCAAGAAACTTCAACAGAGTAGCAGTACAATCTTGACTATGAAGTCATTTCACTTAGAAAAAACAGAAAGTTTCTTAGTTTAGTGTGTGTTAAAATGAACAAGTAAAGGAAAATATTTGGATTTTAAATGTCTGGAAATCTTTTTTGAAATTAATTCATTTCTTTTAAGTTGCCATATAACATTGTATTAGTTTTAGGTGTAAAAAGTTTGGAAATCTTTAAAGATGGTGATATGGACCTCTAGGTTCTATCAAAAAGAAATAGGCTAGTGAATGGGTAAAAGAATAAAATCTTTGACACTTCTGCTTTGGGCTAAGACACTGCAATAGGGACCAACTTTACCCTCAAGCCTTAAATAACTAAAAAATTGGACAATTTATGTGGGGAAAAAAAAACAGTTTTCAGGCATTGGACAATAGGCAGCACAGGACTAAGTAATCCTCTAAAGAAGGTAAACAGACGAGCTGGAAACCTTACAATTGCATCAGCTTACCTTCTGGATGTAGTTTCCATGCCACAGCATAGGAAAATAAAACCTGAACAGAGCTTGATGGTCTGAATGAGTAGAGGAAACAGAGATAAAAGGAAGGCCAAAGAATCTAGAATATGGGAGTAGAGTGCCAAAGAAGAGAGAACTACTGAGTTCTGGAGATTAGCATTAACTCTTTGGCTGAGTATTAATCCGCACATACATGAGAAGATTACTACCCAACGACAAGGAAAGAATTACCAGAAAATTATAGGTAGAACAATTCCTGTAGCTCACTAGAATTGAAAATGATTTGTGATTGCATCAGCCAGAGCAAAAAGATCTCATAATACATGGGGCATTCAGTAGACTCATCTGAAGAATGCTGCCTTAGTAGTAGAGCTAAATTATATAAAAGCTGCTCTGAGATCATCATTAAAAAGCTTTAAAAAGCAAGCTTCAAAAGGACCTAACTGATTCCAAGTAATTCAACTGCTTCAGAACCAAATCCAACACTAATTAAAGGAGCTCTAGGAGACTATAAAGCAACAAGTAAATTGTGAAGAGGGAGAGCTCAGGAAAATAACTTCATAACATTGTTTATGAACTCCTGGGTTCACCCTGAGCTACATGGATTTGACCCTAAAAAGTACACCATAAATTCTGAGAACAGAACTCTAAGATAAACCACCAGATTGGCCACTGGATGTCCCATATCTCTGAATAGTACTGCAAAGGCTGTGAAAAACAAACTGACATTGAAACTATAAAACACAGAAAATTGATTGAAACTTGTAGCCTGAATCAAACCAAGTCAAATTCCTGCAAAAACAAAATTTAAACATTTTCCAAAGGATTTAAGATCCACATTCTCATAACTTAATATTCAAAATGTCCATGATATTAATTCAAAATCACTTCACATATGAAGAACCAAGAAAATCTCAATCTGCTTTGGAAAAGACAACCAACAGATGTCAACACAACCAAGATGACAAAGATGTTGGAACTGTCTGATAAAGACTTCAAAGCAACTATTATAAAAATGCTCCAACACACAAAGAAAAAAACATTTTTGAAATTAATAGAAAGATAGAAAGTCTCAGAAAACAACATTAAAGACATAAAGAAGAACCAAATTGTAATTTTCAAGCTCAAAAATATAATAACCAAAGCAAAAAAGAAAAAACTCATCAGATATGCTCAATAGCAGAATGGAATTGTCAGAGGAAGAGTTCATGAATTTGAAGATAGATCAATAGAAATTATCTGAACAAGCAGAGGAAAACAAGAATGAACAGAGTCTCAAACACCTGTGCGGCAATACGAAAGAGGTCTGATATTTGTGTCAGTGGAGTCTCAGTAAGGCAGGAGAAAAAGTGTGGTGCAGAACAAATATTTGAAGTTATAGTGGCAAAAAAACCTTCAAATTTGGCAAAAGAAAGATTCAAGAAGCTCAGTGAATCTCAACAGGATAAATTCAAAAAATCTACTCCGAAACAAATCATAATCAAACTGCCAAAAACTAAAGACAAATATCTTGAAAGCAACTAGAGAAAAACAACCCATTTTATGATTTGAATAATATCAGATTTCTCATCAGAAATTATGGAATACAGAAGTAAAAGAAATAACATTTTTAAAGTGCTAAAAGAGGAGCATGTGCCTGATTCAGTTGAGTGTGGGACTCTTGATCTCGGGGTTGTGCATTCAAGCCTCACATTGGGTGTAGAAACTGCTTAAAAATAAAATTAAAAAAAAAATGCTAAAAGAAAAAGCTGTCAACCCAGAGTCCTATATCCAATGATAATATTCTTCAGGAATTAAAGAGAATAAAGATATTCTCAAATGAAGAAAAACTAAGCTAATTCATTTTTAGTAGATTTGCCCTTTTAAAAATTTAAAAGAAGTTATTCATGCGAATGGAAATGATACCCAAAAGACATCTGGGCAGTCAAGAATGAAGGAAGAGAAATATAGAATAGTTAAGACTAGGTTAAATATAACAAACTATTATTCTCCTCTCGGAAGTTTAAAAGATGTTTGATCATTGAAAGCAAAACTTACAAACACTGTCTGATGTTTTCAATGTGTGTTATGGTAATACATAAGAAAACCACAGCATAAAAGAGGGAGGGTAAAAAGAGCTATATAATGGTAAAACTTCTATGTTCCACTTGAATTGGTAAAATATTTATATAAGTATTCTGTAAAAGATTAAGTATGTATAGGGTAATCCTTAGAACAACCACCAGAAACATGCAGAAATATAGTGAAAATACATACAAAATAAATTTACAAGCATACTAAAAATGTTCCAAAAAAAGAAGGCAGAAAATGGTTGAAAGCAGGAAAAATAGAAACAAATAATAATATGGTATACCTAGATCTGAACGTATAAATGATTACACTAAATATGATTTAAACACTCAGAGAGAAGAGTCCAAGATGGCAGAGGAGTAGGAGACCTTAGTTTTGTCTGGTCCCAGGAATTCAGCTAGATAGCTATCAAATCGTTCTGAACACCTGTGAACTCAACCTGAGATCTAAGAAAAGAATTGCTGCAATTCTATAAATAGAAAAGGGACCATTTTCTGCAAAGTAGGAGGTGCAGAGAAGTGAATCCGAGGCGATATATTGGAAGATAAACCACAGAGGGAGGGAGCCTCCAGAGGCTATATCAGAAAGTGATATAGCAGCAGAGTGCAAAATCAGAACGTTTAGAAGTCTGCTCCAGTGAGGGACATCCCTGCCTGAAAGGTGCTAAGGCAGCAAAGCAGGGCAGAATCCTAGGTGGGACAGTGTGGTCTCAGGATCCCTGGGGTCATAGAAAGAATAGGGGTGCCTGAGTGCAGCACAATTCCCAGGCATTGGAGCGGAGAAGCCAGCTGCAATCAGTGAGCCCAGGAGTGGGCTTTCAGCTTGGCATTGCCATAAACCACGAACTCTGGCACAGTCGGACAACCACTCTTTGAGCAGGGGCCCAGCAAGCAGTAGAACCATGGTGAGACCCACCTACCTCCCACAGGAGGAGCCATACCAGTCTGCAGCGTTTGGAGACTCAAAGCAGGGTTGTGTGCCGGAGATAGAAACGCTGGGTTGCAGGCTGAGCGAACACGGAGTGCAGACAGAGACCAGGGAGACAGGAGTGATTGACTGCTTTTCCCTGAGGATGCGCTGAGGAATGGCGGGGGTGGGAGCCCTCAGCTCCGGGGCTGGAGGTTGGGAAGCCGCCATTTTCATTCTCAACCTCTAAAGCCACACAGAAAGCCTTCAGGGAACAAAAGCTACATACAGCAATCTGGAACAACTTACTTAGCCTGGCCCCCTGGCAAGGGTGGTGCAGTTCTGCCCAGGGAAAGATACCTGAGAATCAGCACAACAGGCCCCTCCCCCAGAAGATCAGCAGAAACATCCAGCTAAGACTAAGTTTACCAATCACAAAGAATTGCAAAACTCCAGCACTAGGGGAAAATAGTATATAAAACTTAATGGTTTTTTTCTCATGATTCTTTAGTCTTTCAATTTTAATTTTTTTCTCTTTTCAACCAATTTCTGATTTTATCTTTTTTAAAGTCTTTTTTAATTTTCATTTTTACAATTGCATTCTTTCCTTTGATTGTATTTAATTTTATATATATGTATATATACATATACACACACACATATATAGTATTTAATTATATATATACATTTTTTTCTTTCTTTACAATTTTGGGATGTGGTTTCTTCTAACGAACAGACCAAAATACTCACAGAAGCTAGTGTACTGCTTTGCTCTCTTCACCAGACTGATTATATTCTCTTTTTAGTCTCTTTTTTAATTTTCATCTTTACAGTTACAGCCTATCATTTCAATGTATTTAATTTTATTTTGCATATATTTTGTATATATATGTTATATATATACATAAATGTATATAAATTTATATGTATATATGTCATATATACATAAATATATATAAATTTATAAATAAAATTATATTAAATATACATAAATATAAATTTATATATATAAACAATATAAATTTTTCTCTACAATTCTTTCTTTACAATTTTGGGATACAGTTTCTTCTAAAAAACAGACCAGAATACACACAGAATCCAGAGTACTGCTCTGTTCTGTTCCACTGTCTCACTATATTCTCTCTTTTTCTAAATTTTTTGTTTGTTTCGGGTATCTTCTGATGTCTTTAGTGTATATTTCTCTGGGGTGTTGTCATTTTAGTATTTTGTTCTCTCATTCACTTATTCTTCTCTGGACAGAATGACAAGACAGAAAAACTCACCTCAAAAAAGAGAACACGAAGAAGTACCAACTGCCAGGGACCTAATCCATATGGATATAAGTAAGATGTTAGAAGTAGAGTTCAGAATAACCATTATAAAGATACTACCTGGGCTTGAAAAAAGCATAGAAGACACTAGAGAATCCCTTTCTGGAGAAATTAAAAAAACGAAAATTTAACCAAGTCAAAATCAAAAAGGCTATTAATGAGATGCAATAAAAATTGGAGGCTCCAACTGCTAGGATAAATGAGACAGAAGAGAGAATTAGTGATATAGAAGACAAAATGATGGAGAATAAAGAAGCTGAGGAAAAAAGAGATAAACAACTACTGCATCATGAGGGGAGAATTCGAGAGATAAGTGATATCATAAAGTGAAACAATATTAGAATAATTGGGATCCCAGAAGAGGAGGAAAGAGAGAGAGGGGCAGAAGGTATATTGGAGCAAATTATAGCAGAGAACTTCCCTAATCTGGGGATGGAAACAGGCACAGAGAACCCCCCTCAAAATCAATAAAAAATAGATCAACACCTCGACATATAATAGTGAAGCTTGCATAATCTCAGAGTCAAAGAGAAAATCCTGAGAGCAACTCAGGACAAGAGGTCTGTAACCTACAAGGGTAGAAACATTAGGCTAGCAGTAGACCTATCCACAGAGACCTAGCAGAACAGAAAGCACTGGCATGATATATTCAGGGTCCTAATGAGAAAAATATGCAGCCAAGAATAACTTATCTATCAAAGCTGTCATTCAAAATAGAAGGAGAGATTAAAAGCTTCCAGGACAAACAGAAACCAAAAGAACTTGTGATCATTAAACCAGCCTTGCAAGAAATATTAAAGGGGATCCTTTAAGCAAAGAGAGAGCCCAAAAGTAACATAGATTAGAAAGAAACAGACAATATACAGAAACAGTGACTTTATAGGTAATACGATGGCACAAAACTTGTATCTTTCAATAGTTACCCTGAATGTGAATGGGCTAAATGCCCCAATCAAAAGATGCAGGGTATCAGATTCGATAAAAAAGCAAGACCCATCCATATGCTGTCTGCAAAAGTCTCATTTTAGACCCAAAGACACCTCCGGATTGAAAGTGGGGGGTAGGAAACCATTTGTCATTCTAACGGACATCAAAAGAAAGCTGGGGTGGCAATCCTTATATCAGACAAATTAGATTTTAAACCAAAGACTGTAATAAGAGATGAGGAAGGATACTATATCATAATTAAAGGGTCTATCCACCAAGAAGATCTAACAATTGTAAATATTTATGCCCCTAATATGGGAGCAGCCAATTATATAAACCAATTAATAACAAAATTAAAGAAACACATTGATAATAATACAATAATAGTAGGGGACTTCAACACCCCACTCACTGCAATAGACAGATCATCTAAGCAGAAGATCAACAAGGAAACAAGGGCTTTGAATGACATACTGGACCAGATAGACTTCACAGATATATTCAGAGCATTCCATCCCAAAGCAACAGGATACACATTCTTCTTCAGTGCATATGGAACATTCTCCAGAATAGACCACATACTGGGTCACAGATCAGGTCTCAACCAGTACCAAAAGATTTGGATCATTCCCTGCATGTTATCAGACCACAATGCTTTGAAACTGGAACCCAATCCCAAGAGGAACTTTAGAAAGAACTCAAATACATGGAGGCTAAAGAGCATCCTACTAAAGAATGAATGGGTCAACAAGGAAATTAAAGAAGAATTTGAAAAATTCATGGAAACAAATGAAAATGAACACAACTGTTCAAAACCTTTGGGATGAAGCAAAGGCAGTCCTAAAAGGGAAGTATATAGCAATACAAGCCTTTCTCAAGAAACAAGAAAGGTCTCAAATACACAACTTAACCATACACCTAAAGGAGCTGGAGAAAGAACAGCAGATAAAGCCTAAACCCAGCAGAAGAGAAGTAATAAAGATTAGAACAGAAATCAGTGCAACAGAAACAAAAACACACACACACACACAAACCAAAAAAAAAAAAAAAAAACCCAGTGGAACAGATCAATGAAAGTAGGAAAGAATTAGTATGATTGATGAACCCCTGGCCAGACTTATCAAAAAGCAAAGAGAAAGGACTCAAATAAATAAAATCATGAATGAAAGAGGAGAAATCACAACCAACACCGAAGAAATACAAACAAATATAAGAACATATTATGAGCAACTATATGCAACAAATTAGGCAATCTGGAAGAAATGGATGCATTCCTAGAGACATATAAACTACCAAAACTGAAACAGGCAGAAATAGAAAACCTGAACAGACCCATAGCCAGCAAGGAGATTGAGGCAGTAATCAAAAATCTCCCAACAAAGAAGAGCCCAAGACCGGATGGCTCCCCAGGAGAATTCTACCAAACATTTAAAGAAGAATTAACACCTGTTCTTGTGAAGCTGTTTTTAAAAAACAGAAATTGAGGGGTGCCTGGGTGGCTCAGTCATTAAGTGTCGGCCTTCAGCTCAGGTCATGATCCCAGGGTTCTGGGATCGAGCCACACATTGGGCTCCCTGTCCGCAGGAGGCCTGCTTCTCCCTCTCCCACTCCCACTGCTGTGTTCCCTCTCTCACTGTCTCTCTCTCTCTCTCTCTCTCTCTCTCTCTCTCTCTGTCAAATAAATAAATAAATCTTTAAAAAAAAAAAACCAGAAATTGAAGGAAAACTTCCAAACTCTTTCTATGAGGCCAGGATTACCTTGATCCCAAAACCAGACAAAGATCCCACCAAAAAGGAGAATTACAGACCAATATCCCTGATGAACATGGATGCAAAAATTCTCACCAAAATACTAACCAATAGGATCCAAGAGTACATTAAAAGGATTATTCACCATGACCAAGCGGGATTTATTCCTGGGCTGCAAGGGTGGTTCAAAATCCACAAATCAATGTGATACAATACATTAATAAAAGAAAGGACAAGAATCATATGATCTTCCCAATAGATGCAGAAGAGGAGTTTGACAAAGTACAGCATCCTTTCCCGATTAAAACTCTTCACAGTGTAGGGATAGAGGGAACATACCTCAACATCATAAAAGCATATATGAAAAGGCCACAGTGAATATCATTCTCAATGGGAAAAAACTGAGACCTTTTCCCCTAAAGTCAGGAACACAGCAGGGATGTCCACTATCACCACTGCTGTTCAACATAGTACTAGAAGTCCTAGCCTCAGCAATCAGACAACAAAAAGAAATAAAAGGCATCTGAATCGGCAAAGAAGAAGTCAAACTCTCACTCTTTGCAGATGATATGATACTGTATGTGGAAAACCCAAAAGACTCCACCCCAAAATTCTTAGAACTCATACAGGAATTCAGCAAAGTGGCAGGATATAAAATCAATGCACAAAAATCAGTTGCATTTCTATACACTAATAGTGAGACAGAAGAAAGAGAAATTAAGGAGTGGATCCCATTTACAATTGCACCAAAACCATAAGATACCTAGGAATAAACCTAAACAAAGAGGCAAAGAATCTGTACTCAGAAAACTATAGAACATCCATGAAAGAAATTGAGGCAGACACAAAGAAATGGAAAACATTCCATGCTCATGGATTGGAAGAACAAATATTGTTAAAATGTCTATGCTACCTAGAGCATTCTATGCATGCAATGCAATCCCTATCAAAATACCAACAACTTTTTTCACAGAGCTGGAACAAAGAATCATAAAATTTGTATGGAACCAGAAAAGACCCCAAATAGCCAAAGGAATGTTGAAAAAGAAAATCAAAGCTGGGGGCATCACAATTCTGGAAGTCAAGCTCTATTACAAAGCTGTGATCATCAAGACAGTATGGTATTGGCACAAAAACAGATACACAGATCAATGGAACAGAATAGAGAGCCCAGAAATTGACCCTTAACTCTATGGTCAACTAATCTTTGACAAAGAAGGAAAAAATATCCAGTGGAAAAAAGACAGTCTCTTCAACAAATGGTGTTGGGGAATTTGGACAGCCACATGCAGAAGAATTAAACTGGACCATTTTCTTACATCCTACACAAAAATAGACTCAAAATGGATGAAAGGCCTAAACGTGAGAGGAGAACACAGGCAGCAACCTCTTCGACCTTGGCCACAGCAACTTCTTGCTAGACACCTCTCAAAAGGCAAGGGAAGCAAGGGCAAAAATGAACTATTGGGAGTTCAAGATAAAAAGCTTTTGCACAGCAAAGGAAAGAGTCGACAAAACCAAAAGGCAACCAACAGAATGGGAGAAAATATTTGCAAATGACTTATCAGATAAAGGGCTAGTATCCAAAATCTATAAAGAACTTATCAAACTCAACACCCAAAGAACAAACAATCCAATCAAGAAATGGGCAGAAGACATGAACAGACATTTCTGCAAAGAAGATGACCAAATGGCCAACAGACACATGAAAAAGTGCTTAACATCACTCAGCATCAGGGAAATACAAAACAAAACCACAATGAGATACCACCTCACACCAGTCAGAATAGCTAAAATTAGCAAGTCAGGAAACGACAGATGTTGGCGAAGGATGCGGAGAAAGGGGAACCCTCTTACACTGTCAGTGGGAATGCAAGCTGATGCAGCCACTCTGGAGAACAGTATGGAGGTTCCCCAAAAAGTTGAAGATAGAACTACCCTACAATCCAGCAACTGAAGTACTAGGTATTTACCCCAAAGATACAAATGTAGTGATCTGAAGGGGCACATGCACCCCAATGTTTATAGCAGCAATGTCGACAATAGCCAAACTATGGAAAGAGCCCAGATGTCCAGCGACAGGCGAATGGATAAAGAAGATGTGATATATATATACAATGGAATACTACTCAGCCATCAAAAAGAATGAGATCTTACCATTTGCAATAACGTGGATGGAACTATAGAGTATTGTGCTGAGCGAAGTAAGTGAATCAGAGAAAGATAATTATCATATGATCTCACTCTAATGTGGAATTTAAGAAACAAAATAGAGGATCATTGGGGAAGGGAGGAAAAAATAACACAAGACAAAATCAGAGAGGGAAAGAAGCCATAAGAGACTCAACCATAGGAAACAAACTGAAGGTTGCTGGAGATGAGGGGAGTAGGGGCATGGAGTAACTGGGTGATGAACATTAAGGAGGGCACATGATGTAATGAGCACTGGGTGTTACATAAGACTGATGAATCATTGAAGTGTACCTCTGAAACTATTAATATGCTATATGTCAATTAACTGAATTTAAATTAAAAAATAACATTGAAAAAATGATTTAAACACTCCAATTAGAAGAGATTATTAAAATAAATACAAAAATATCACCCAACTCTATGTGGTTTACAAAAACTTCAAATATGTGATATAGGAATGTTAAAAGTAAAAGGATAGAAAATATATACCATGTACGCACTAATCAAAAGAAAACTGGAGTTATATTAGAATCAGAACAAGTAAGCTTCAGAGAAAAAATTACCAGTGATTACATACATACTATATAATGATAAAAGAGTCAATTCACAAAGAAGAGAAAACTCTCCTGGGGTGCCTGGGTGACACAACTGGTTAAGCATTCAACTCTTGGTTTTGGCTCAGATTGTGATTTCGGGGTCTTAGGATTGAGCTCTGCAGGGGGCTCCATGCTCATCGTGGAGTCTGCTTGAGTTTCTCTCTCCCTCTCTTTCTGCCCCTCCCCCCACATGTGTTTTCTCTCTCTCTCTCTCTCAAATAAATTAATAAATCTTAAAAAAAAAGAAGATATAACTATCCTAAATGTGAGTTCACCTAGTAACGGAGCTTCAAAATGCATGAAACAAAACCTGACAAAACTGAAAGGAGAAATAGACTAATCCACAATTATATTTGGAGACAATATTCCTTTCTCCATAATAGAACTGGTAGAAAATTAGCAAAGATACAAAAGAAATGAATAACATAAATTATTAGAATCATGCATGTGAGTGGGTATGTAATTATTAGTAATATCTATGTAAGAAAAAAATTAATGAAAAAATTCTAAACCAAAGACAAAATTAGAATTCAAAATAAACTTTGAAACTTTCAGGTAATGACAGCAAATTGAACAGCCTTCAAAAACCCCATTAAAACTAAAAGAATTTTAAAACATCATAAATCTATAATAATAAAAAGAACAGGTAAAAAAACAACTGCAATTAAATTTTGGAAGCTGGAATGTTGATGAACTTAGTAGACCTGAAAAGGCTGAACCATAAAGCAGAATGTGGAAAGCCAACAAGCAACCCAATTCATAACACAAAACCTCCAAATGCTCATAAGTTAGTAGCATTTAGATACCTCTAAAAGTGAGGGTAAGAATGAAGCTAAAAATAAAGAATTGGATAAAAGACCATTTAAGTAGTAGTAGTAGTAGTTTGATACCTAGATTCCCTTCATACAGCCAGATGGTTGATTTTTCTCCCACTCCAGCAAGAGACTGACAATTTATCAGAGAGGGTTAAACACAGGATCTCTGGAATTATGGAATACTAAACACAATAGAGGGTAGGAGTATTATATGGAAAAAGAGCAGGGGGGGTTACATTGAATAATGGGAACTCCAGTCTTTTGTCTCATTTAACACCTGGAAGTTTAGTAAGCAAGGCTAAACCTCCAGGAAGGATATAAGAAACTTCTTTGAACACTCTGGCCATCAAAAGGAAAAATATCCTAAAGACAGTAATATCAAGGGTTTTCTATGCAAAGAACCCAGCCAGATCACCCTCTAGCAGGGTTTCTAAAACTCAGCAGTACTAGCATTTGGAGATGGATAATTCTTTATTGAGGGGGGCTGTCCTGTGTATTGTAGGATATTTAGAAGCACCCCTGGCCTCTCATCACCCGATGCCAGTAACACAGATTGTGATGACCACAAACGTCTCCAAACGCTGCCACATGTTCCTGGGGGAGGGAGGAAAGAGAGAAAAAAAAATCCCCAAATCACCTCTGGTTAAGAACCACTATCCCACAGCTCATAGTCAGCTAGTTCCACCCTCAATCTCAGAGCTTCCAAACAGCTTTTAGCTTACCATTCTCAAATCTGAGAACAGAGCAATTTTTGGAAATTTAAAACCTACAAGTGAAAAACTAAATAGAAGCACTGGAAGATAAATTTAAGGAAATCTCTCAGAAAGCATAACAAAGAGACATGAGAAAAGGGTTTTTGTTGTTTTTTTTTAAAAAGGAGGGGCGCCTGGGTGGCTCAGTCGTTAAGCATCTGCCTTCGGCTCAGGTCATGATCCCAGGGTCCTGGGATCAAGCCCCGCATCAGGCTCCCTGCTCAGCGGGAAGCCTGCTTCTCCCTCTCCCACTCCCTCTGTTTGTGTTCCCTCTCTCGCTGTCTCTCTCTCTGTCAAATAAATAAATAAATCCCCCAAAAAAGGAATCAATCCAGAATATCAAATATCCAAATAATAAGAGTTTCACAGAAAAATAGAGGAAAGGAAATTAACAAATTATTTTAATTTTCCAGAATCAGAGGACACTGTATCCAACACAATCACAGCAAAGAAACTTATTTCAAGGTACACCACCATGAAATTTCACAGCACTATATACAACGAAAATATCCTATAAGCTTGCAAAAACAAAAATCGGTTTCATACAAAGAGTCAGGAGTCAGAAAATTTTGGACATCAACAGCAATATTGAAAACTAGAAAATCCAGAAAATTTACAATCTAGAATTCTATACCCAAACTGTCAATCAAATGTGAAGACAGAATTTGATACAGGAGGAGAGAAGTGAAAAATCTCCAGAATGTTAATGACGAAAGATCCCAGGATGACAGATGCACACAAGATGTAGAGGGAAACAAATCCATACTGAAGAACATCAGAATACTCTAAGGAAGATTTCCTCAAGAAGACAAAACTAATAGAATACCTGGTGCATGCAAACTTATGGAGAGGATCCTTAGATAGTTGGCAGAATTTAGGGTTCAATCAGCAATAAATATACTTATTTAAAAATCAAGCAAATAGGGGCACCCAGGTGACTCAGTCAGTTAAGCGTTTGTTGGACTCTTGATTTTGGCTCAGGTCATGAGATCGAGCCTCATGTTGGGTTCCATGCTGGGTACGGAGACTGCTTAGGATTCTCTCTTTCTTTCTCTCCCTCCCTCTGCCCCTCCCCCTCATCCCCTCTCAAAAAAATAAATAAATAAAATATTTAAAACCAAGAAAATAAATAAGACAATTATTAATTCAAAGAGGGAAAAATTTGCAGAGAAAAAGAAAGTAGCTACAAGATACTTACTATATAGCTCAGCTGTGAATAGTGTTTACATAAATATATTAGCATAAATACTGAATTAATCAAATTACCTTGTAACTATATTGGGAGTGTGAATAGGTATGGGAAGAGTAAGTAGATGTGATGGAGACAACGAAGATGAAACAGAGATAAATCCTTATTTTTCATATTAGGAAGTTTACTACATCTACCCCAAATTTTAAAAATCAACAAGTAACAATACAAACATGTTATTTATAGTCATGAAGACAAATGTCAAGTAATCATCTAAAACATCTAAAATGTTTACCTCTGGAGATGCTGAGGAAAGGATCAGGCGACTGGCTGCTTTATTTGCAGTAAGCTTATTACAACTATATAATTCTTAAAATTATATACATAGATAATCTTGATCAAAGGATATTTGAACAAATTAGAGAAAGAATAAGGAATGACATGATGTGATTGGAAGAGTTAAAAAAACCGTATTTAATGAAGGAAAACTGAACTAAATCATGAATGATAGTGAAGGATATACTAAAAATGTTTAACTATCAATGTCAGGATGTCAGAATGACCCACAATTTGCAAATTAAATATCTTTCTTCAGTGTTACTAATTTGTTTTAAAGTTTACTTTGTGTTGTAAAATATTAAGGGAAAGATAAAAGTAGAAAATTATGAGATAGTTATATAACCAATTTTAATTAGTATATTTAGAGTATTAAACTTTTATCTCCCTAATTTAAAAGTTAGAGCAATGGTTTCAGAGAAGGCTTTTAAAACTCATATGATGAAACCTATAAATTAGGGTTTAAGGACAATTTATTTATAAACAAAGCTTGTTATAGCAACAAGAGCTCACTTACAAAAATCCTCATACTGGTGCTGTAGTTCATCCAAAGTAAATATAATATCTCTAATATCCACCCTGTGGTTACCTGTAATAGAAAGAATAAGTTCAAATACTGTATTTCTCTTTTGAACACAAATATTACTTTCAACTTATTCTAATATGAAAATAACACAGAGATGTGTGGAAGGAGATGCGGAGGGCCAGCTATTACAGGTTTTGAATAATACCTGGAATTGTGAATTAATAACTCAGTACACACTGAAACATAAGACTAAGACCATTATTTTCTTTTCTCCTTAATAAAAGAGTTTCCCATCAAAAGAAATTAGTCACATTTTAAGCCCCAAAGCTAGGTAATCAAGATAATATTTTAATAAGCAGTTTTTTGAGAGTTTACCATAGGTAGAATTTCAAGTTTTAACTCTTACCTTCCTCACTAGATCATGAGCTCTTCAAGAGCAGAGAATGTCATTTGTTTCCCCAATGCCTCGCAAAGTATCTACTTCCCAACACTTAAAAATTATTTTTGAATGAATAAAATATACTGAAGGCTGTAAAGAATAATGCAATGTCTACACTGTGGATAGCAGAAAACCACTTACTTAGGACCCTATAGGTGCCCAGCACTCTCATAATTATGACTTCCTACCATTCTTGCCCTTGCCTCTTTCTAAGACCATTTTCCTTCTTGGGCAGTGCATGACAGAGGATGGGTTCAGAGGCAGTGACCTTAAATAATGTCATTCCAATTGTGCACAGAGGTAGAAAATGCTTTTCCCAACAGTTCTTGCCTCCAAATGCTTGAGTTTGCTTGACATCCAAGGTGAAAAAGACCAGGACTTGACTTATCTACCTATAAAAATACTAGGTTTATTCTTTAGTCTATGCATAAGAGATCAACTGCTCAATTATATGCATAAGCGAAGACCCTGAAAAAAAGACGCAAGCTTTTAATGTGCCTTCTGAGTCAAAGAAGAATTATACACAATATACTTTTGGTGTTGGGTAGGTTTGATTCATTCTGATTCTTGAAAATTGGTAAGCTATGTCAGTTGCAGGCTTTTAAATTACTGCAAAGCAAGGTAAGTATTTGACCCAATCAAAGAAGTGTTAGATCAAATGATGCTAAGTTATTTTCTAATTAGGAACTGCTTCTTACATTCTGTTTTTTTATTTCCTTGGTATTTAATCTCATTCTCTTCTTGATTATGGTTCTAACACCCCCCCTTACACTCCCCAGGGAATTCCTGGCACTTACTGTAGATTGAGTCCATGTCCTAAGTTCTTAGATCATAGCTTAAGTCCTAATATAATTCAAGGCTTCAGCCCTCAAACTCTTGAATTTGATCAGTGCAAAGTATTCGACCATATGTAAATTAATCCAATGGAGAAGGCCATATTGTTTATGTGCTCTCCACTTAAAAAACTCACTTCTCTGGAAAAAGGTCCAGTATCAACCAATGAGAATGCAGTAGCCAACTATTTATAGATTCACTAGTTCTTGCTCAAAATTTATTCCTTGCTTCTATACAATAATAGATACCTACACAAATCTCCCAAACAAATATTATTAGTGGCCAAATAAGCATTACAGAATCAG
This sequence comes from Callorhinus ursinus, assembly GCF_003265705.2. Classification (NCBI taxonomy): domain Eukaryota; kingdom Metazoa; phylum Chordata; class Mammalia; order Carnivora; family Otariidae; genus Callorhinus; species Callorhinus ursinus. Next base: position 10,015,411 of record NW_027397112.1, read on the forward strand.
AAATTACTATTTTGGCCCCTATCTGGCTTATCAAAACCTTAATGAATAATTCCTGGTTGAGACTGAGGCAATCAGTATAGTTATAGGCTCCATTTATTTCATAAGGGAAGTTCAAAAAAACCTCCCACTCTTATATATGTACTTCTGGAGGAAATTCAGCCTGGAAAATATAAACATCTAGTGTGAAAAAAAATATCCTAATCATCAAGGTCATATTCAGGGCAACATTACTTTGAAGGTGTTAAGTGACTATTAACACTACATTTCCATAATCTTCACAAAACTTCTGCAATATCAAAAACCTCCTCTATCAAAAATTATGCTAGTCACTACTTTTCACCCAGTTCAATTATCAGATTACTAATCATGAGAGAAAAAACTAAGGCACCAATATCCTATTTCAGAAACCAAACTACCTGACACTCCCAGAACTGACATCAAGTTATCTTCCATATTTCTTTTGCCATAACTTAATGAAGCAAATGCTTTTCGGACTTCCTTGCAAATTCCAATGGCCTAATTCTTTCCTCTTCATTGTGAAAACTCATAAAGATGAACATATTCTCCACATATCATTATTACTCAAAAAAACCAAACCAAATACAAAAACAAGATGTTAAAACAGTACCTATAACAGGGTGCTATGCCTTCTGCTAGTTATTTCACTACTTACTTCAAAATTTTGTTATAGAAAAATCCACATCTCCTACCTGGGTAACCTAAGACTTTTGGCATTCTGGGGTTGTCCTTTCCTTTAATATTTAATGAAAATAGTTCAGATCCCAGACTGTACCCTATATGAACATAAATCAATACTCCCTCCAAAGGGCGCCTGGGTGGCTCAGGCCTTGAACGTCTGCCTTCGGCTCAGGACATGATCCCAGCGCCCTGGGATCGAGCCCTGCATCGGGCTCCCCGCTCAGCGGGAAGCCTGCTTCTCCCTCTCCCACTCCTCCTGCTTGTGTTCCCTCTCTCTCTGTGAAATAAATAAATAAAATCTTTAAAAAAAAATACTCCCTCCAAAATTTGAGGATTTCTGAGTGTTTATACTCTTGTGATTGATTTTTGTTTTCTCTGTTCCCCTGGACTCTTGATCTCACTCACATTATCACATTCTATAGGTGCTATATTCTCTCCACCCCAAGCCTACCTAACACAGAACCTATAGACTTTTCTCCTTGAAATCCACCCACCAACACTACTAACACAAGGCTATTGTATATAACCAGCTTCTACTAGATAACTCGCAATTAATGGGAGTATGCGAGTTCTTTATAGTACAACAAGCAACTACATACTATTGTCCTAGAGTTCTATAGCTACTCTCTATTGATTGCAGGACCCCCAATCCACTCTTAGCTTCCCCCAGGCTTCTTCCTCCAGCTGTCAAATAGCCACTGTGGTATTCTAAGTTCCTGTTATTTTTTTTAAGACTTTATTTATTTGACAGAGAAAGACAGCAAGAGAGGGAACACAAGCAGGGGGAGTGGGAGAGGAAGAAGCAGGCTTCCCACCAAGCAGGGAGCCCAATGTGGGACTTGATCCCAGGACCCTGGGATCATGACCTGAGCCGAAGGCAGACGCTTAACACCTGAGCCACCCAGGCACCCCATTCCTGTTATTTTCTTAAATAGAGTACTTTATGTTATCTTTTTACTCAAACTAGGTGTCTCCCAATAGGCTTTAGCTCCCATAATCAAACAAACCTATTAAAATGATTTTCCTAGTCAAAGGACAAGGACCTTCCCTATGAAGAATTTTACCTTAAGTCACAACCAGCTTATTAAAATGACAAAGTGAAGAAATCTTGTTCTCCCTCATTGGAGGAAATGGAGTAAAGGGTGAGACTTATTAACTCATTCAACATATATTTGTTGAGCAGTTAATATGTACCATAAGCACTGTACTAGTAGGTACTGAGGATACAATATTGAGCAAAAGTAGACATGATATCTGCTTTCCTGCTGCTTATTCTTATTTGAGATACAGATCTTAATAAAACAATAAGAAATAAAAATTGCAACTGTGGTTAGTGCTGTGAAAGTGTATGAGAATTTGACCGAGTTAGAGAAGTCATGGAAACATCCCTATAGAGCTGAATTTAAATCTAAAGTGTAAGTAGGAATTAACTAGGAGGAGCAGAATGTTCCAGGGAAAGAAAAGAATATATGCAAAGGCTATGGCAGGAGGAGGCAGGGTATACAACTGAAACTCTGCAAAGACACAGTGAGCAAAGCAGAATGTGGTCTGCAATAAAGCTGGAGACCTATAGTAAAGGCCAGATATTGCAAGGCCTTGTATGCAACATTAAAGGGTTTTTCATCCCAAGAAGTATTTTTAGATTTTATGCAGGAGGTAACATGATGAGATGTGTGTTTTAAAAAGATTATTCTGGCTACAGTGTAAAGGAGAAAGACCAGATATGGGTGGCTTGTTAGGATGAACATTGATAGTCCTAAGGAAAGATTATGGTAACTTGGACTAAGGTAGTAATATTGGAAAATAGATACCTAGAAAAAGATATCTAGGAGTTTAAAATAAGAGCAATTCCTAATGATTGCATGAGGAGAACAGAGAAAACAGAGTTGTCAAGGATAATTCTCAGGTTTCTGCTTCACATTTCTTGAGACTGTTCTAGGTGCCAAACACAGTAATAAATGTTTATATTTAATTCCTACAACAATCCTATGAAATTAGCATAATTTTTCAGTTTAGCTCCCCAAATAAAGTAGAAGGCCTGGAAGTCCAGGCCAGGATTCCCTAAGTCAAAAAAAAAAAAGGTGCTGCAGTGATCTCACGTATGATTTCTGTTGCTTCTGGTAGAGGATGCCCTAAAGGCTATTTAATAATATGGCTTGAGATTAAACTTTAAAATCCCCATTTTATGGACATCTTCATGCCTCAGAACATCCCTACAATTATGTCTACTAACCCAGAACCCACCATAAATGACTACCTAGTAAAATCCATGCAGCCTGGGGTGCCTGGGTGGCTCATTAGTTAAGCGACCAACTCTTGATTTCAACCCAAGTCATGATTTCAGGGTTATGAGATTGAGCCCCGCATCAGGCTCTGCACTGGGTGTGGAGTCTGCTTAAGATTCTCTCTGCCCCTCACTCCTCTCCTTCTCAAAAACCAAAAACAAATCCATGCAGCCAGGTTCTATCTTCACAACACATTTCAGCAGCCAAAGGCCCATAAAAAGCCATCACTAACAAATGACAAAAACTAATGGAAGCCCATTGAAAAAGATGTCATGTCTCATTATTTTCCTGCCATATTTACACAAACTATTCCCCCAGTCTGAAATATCTTTCTCACTCTTTACTACCATCTTCAACCAACCAACCCCTACTGATCCTTCAAGATTTAGCTCAGGTATCACATCCTCTGATAATCTTTTTCTGGTCCTTCCAGGATACATTTGCAGCCTATCTACATTTATCATAGTATTTGTTATACAACATTATAATTCTCATTTTACTTGACTCTTTCCACACTAGAATGTGAGCTCCTTTGGAAAAAGAGGTGTGTTCTATTCATCTGTGTATCACCTAGCACAGTTTCAAGCACAGTAGATACTAAATGACTATCTGACTTATTAAATAAATGGATATTCAATGAATCAATTATTTATCAGTCCATTATTATCAGACACCCCCTGGTGACATGTAAACATATGATACAAAACATCTGTTAAATATATTTATAATGTTTAAAAGAAATCTACATTTTGCAGAGTACCTGAAAAGCATAGGAAGATTATATAATCAAAGCTATCCAAAAAAATTAAAAACTCAAGAAATTTAGGTCTTCTAACTTGAGAAGCCAATGCCCTTGACACTACAGAAACTATCTCTACACAGATAAGAAATGACTATTGGAAAAGAAAGGTAAGTTTGAAAAGAAAATAAATCCATTTTTCTCTTAGATTTTTACCAAACATACTAAAATATGACAATTTTAGAAGTTTCTCATTTAATTTTCCTAGACTATCTCTTACCATAGACACCTGTAAGCAGTAATGATGGCAAAAGGCAAGAATCAGAAGAAAAAGAAGGAGAAATAAAGGATGAATCAGAAAACTGATATCCAAGAAAGATATATATACATATTAATTCAAATAACTCACTGTCTATACTAGCATGTTTTATCACTTCCTGAAAAGTTTCAGGGATTACGGGGATATCCATGCTATCCAAAACAGTAGCCAGTTCATCAGTTGCAACTCGACCACCTTTTATCCTACAGAAAATCTTCAAGGCATTTTGGAATGCTGCAAAAATACAATAAACAAAGAAATTATTTTACCATAAGAACCAATAGATTTTCTTGGAGGAGCTGATTTTGTGTCAATAACCTACCAGGTTAGACATAGGGTTTCCTAAAACTTTATCTGCAAGTAGGCATTTGCTCAATTCTGACCACATTCTTAGTATAAACTATAATTTTTGCTATTATCACTACTGATATAAAATTAGCAACAATAGCTGGTATTTATTAAATGCTATTTATATGCTGAGCATTGTGCTAAAAGCTATGGGTATTGTGCTAAAAGGTATGGGTTCTCTCATTATACTACAGTCACCTCTCAGTTAAAACTTTTAACTAAAATAATGTCTTACCAGTGGTATAATCTATAATAGCAAGGCAGCTTAAACCAAAATTTGAGAGCATGATTAATTGCTTAAAAATGTAATTTTGTAAACATAGTATAAAAGAGAGAAGAATGGAGTAGATGTAAAATTTCTATTTCTCCATAGAAACTTCATTTTCTTTTTTTTTAAGATTTTATTTATTTGCCAGAGAGAGGAGGAGGAACACAAGCAGGCAAAGGGAGAAGCAGTTTCCCTGCTGAGCAAGGAGCCCAATGTGGGACTCGATCCCAGGATCCTGGGATCATGACCTTAGCCGAAGGCAGACATTTAAGCAACTGAGCCACCCAGGCATCCCTAGAAACTTCATTTTCTTATGCTAACTGTCCTTAGTATCAAAAATGAATTGGAAAGAACACAGAAGAAAATATTCATATTAATGAAAGAATTTTCCCTAAACAAATGTCTTCCTTAAAACCTAAACAGATTGATACCTAATGCTGAATTTAAGTACTCCTCAGACCACTGCAATCCTTAATTTAATTTGATAAGGAAACAATAATCAATAATAACAATAATTACAATATTGTTTATTGTATTTAATTTAATCAATTAAATTACAATTTAATTGTAATTAAGTTAATAATTACAATAACAATAATCAATAAAAACAATAAACAATAATCAATACCAGAGAACAAATCACTTTATAGTCAGACCACATTTTCTTGGAATTCAAGATATAACGAGCAAAATGATCCACAAGGTTTTAGATTTGCACAGACAGGGAGGAAGAACTGGGCATTAGTCATTCATTCAACCAGTGGTTATTGATCAAGTGAGCAAAAGTGGCAGAGGAAGGACCTTTGAGAACCCTCTCCTCCATAAAAGCAATGAGAACACTGGTGAAAATTATCAGATCAACTTTTTTCAAAACTCTGGATATAAATCAAAGGTTTACAGCAATCCAAAGAATGTTTTTTTTTTTTAAGAAAAATGGCTGAATCTCAATAATAGTGAACTTTGTGGCATTTTAACTTGCCATATTCTCATCTCACCATCCCAGCTTCCTAGGAACTTTGAAAACTAAGAGCCTACAATCATGATGAAAAACAGCAGCCTGACAGCCAATGGAGAAGAATGAGGTTAGAACTTCTTTAAAGCCCCATTCCCTAAGAACTGTCATTATTAGACCTGTTTGGTGGTCCCATGGAAGACCTTACTTGCACAACCATCCTTATTTGACCTGACTCAAAATTTGCCCAATGCAGAGTCTTTTCCCTGGGAGTACTCATCAAAAACAATCAGAAGCAATTAGTTAACATTATGAATGCCTGAAGTGGAGCAAGCCCTGGGTGTTATATGTAAGTAATGAATCACTAAAGTCTACTCCTGAAACCAGTATTACACTATATCTTAACTAACTAGAATTTAAATAAAACTTGAAACAAACAACAACAAAAAGACACATTCTGAAGTCCTGCTCTTCAATGTTATTGCTGCTCTTCTAATGACATACTAATTTTAAAAAAGTCAAATAAACCCACAACTGTACAAAGAACAAAGATAAAAAATAAAGATAAAAGCAACACAAATTTCCCATTCAGGGCATGCAAAAAATGATACATTTTGATTAATATCCTACTCAGATAATTTTCTACTTTTTTTTATGCACATCAATGATTGTGAACATTTCACCCAAATAAAACAGTACATACAGTCTACTATCTTTTCACTCAAAAATATGTCATGGGCCTATTTCCAAGTCAATAAAAACAGTTGGAGCAAACAACAGGCTAGCAAACAAGCTTAAAAGGAAAATCTGGGGAATGAGATATCCATAGAGGCCTTTGAAAAGTGCCAACATATTCCTGAGCATCTAGATGGCCACACACATGGATAGGGCCATACCCAGGGAAACCTGAGCAGGTCCTGAACTCTCACCTCTGGCTTACATTGAGGATACACTTAAGAAGGAAGTGAAGGCTGAGGAAGAGTTGAAAACTATCTGTCTGAGTGTTGAAGGCATGCCCCAATGCATGCACAGATCCCTCTGGTTCTCTTCTAACTAATAATTGATAACTAGGGAGCCTGGGTGGCTCAGTTGGTTAAGCGACTGCCTTCAGCTCAGGTCATGATCCTGGAGTCCCAGGATCGAGTCCTGCATCAGGTTCCCTGCTTGGCAGGGAGTCTGCTCCCTCTGACCCTCCCCCCTCTCATGTGCTCTCTCTCTCTCAAATAAATAAAATCTTTAAAAAAATAATAATTGATAACTAATTTTGCTTTACAAAGGCATAATAAAGATAGAGGCACAGATATAAATATAAAATATAATACAAAAATAAATATATATAAAACTAAAAAATATAAGAAAAGTTATATTCATTGTGAAATTGTTTATAATACTAAGATAATTAGAACCAATTAAATATTCAATAATAAAGGATTAGTTAAATAAATTATAGTATATCTACATTTTTCAGATACCATACAGCTATTAAAAAGTAATAGGTTGACCGACACCTACTAGCATGGAAAACCTTCCAAGACATATTATCCAGTTAAAAAAAAAAAATCATGATAGACAATAACATATTTGGCATGATTCCTTTCTCTTAAAGTAGAAGATAATTCTATTTTTCCCTTTTATTTTCTTAGGGTCTCTTGATTCCTAACTGTATGTTTGATCTTTCCACTTGCCTCTGTAAGATTTAGGTCCTCTTGTTCTACTCTGCCTAGTAATTGATAACTCATTTTGTCTTACAAAATATATCAATATGCACACATACATATATATTCAAATTGCATATAAAAAGATTCCAAAGTCAACATTAAACTAACAATCTAGGAAGAATTAAAGAGCCTCATTTACATATTTATATTCATATATTGCTTGGCTATTTTATAAAAATAATATATTCAAGAATTAGGCATATTGTTTTAAGAGATGAAAAAGATCTAACCAAAGAGGCAAAGAATCTGTACTCAGAAAACTATAAAATACTCATGAAAGAAATTGAGGAAGACACAAAGAAATGGAAAAACGTTCCATGCTCATGGATTAGAAGAACAAATATTCTGAAGATGTCAATGCTACCTAGAGCAATCTACACATTTAATGCAATCCCTATCAAAATATCATCCACTTTTTTCAAAGAAATGGAACAAATAATCCTAAAATTTGTATGGAACCAGAAAAGACCCCGAATAACCACAGGAATGTTGGAAAAAAAAAAAAAGCAAAGCCGGTGGCATCACAATTCTGGAATTCCAGCTCTATTACAAACCTGTCATCATCAAGACAGTATGGTACTGGCACAAAAACAGACACATAGATCAATGGAACAGAATAGAGAGCCCAGAAATGGACCCTCAACTCTATGGTCAACTCATCTTTGACAAAGCAGGAAAGAATGTCCAATGGAAAAATTACAGTCTCTTCAACAAATAGTGTTGGGCAAATTGGACAGCCACATGCAGAAGAATGAAACTGGACCATTTCCTTACACCACACACAAAAATAGACTCCAAATGGTTGAAAGACCTAAATGTGAGACAGGAGTCCATCAAAATCCTAGGGGAGAACACAGGCAGCAACTTCTTCCATGTCAGACACAGCAGGTTCTTCCTAGAAACATCGCCAGAGGCAAGGGAAGCAAGGACAAAATTGAACTATTGGGACTTCATCAAGATAAAAAGCTTTTGCCAGCAAAAGAAACAGTCAACAAAACCAAAAGACAACTGACAGAATGGGAGAAGATATTTACAAATGACATATCAGATAAAGGGCCAGTATCCAAAATCTATAAAGAATTTATCAAACTCAACACCCAAAGAACAAATAATCCAATCAAGAAATGGGCAGAAGACATGAACAGACATTTTTCCAAAGAAGACATCCAAATGGCCAACAGACACATGAAAAAGTGCTCAACATTGCTCGGCATCAGGGAAATCCAAGTCAAAACCTCAATGAGATACTACCTCACACCAGTCAGAATGGCTAAAATTAACAAGTCAGGAAACGACAGATGTTGGCGGGGATGCGGAGAAAGGGGAACCCTCCTACACTGTTGGTGGGAATGCAAGCTGGTGCAGCCACTCTGGAAAATAGTATGGAGGTTCCTCAAACAGTTGAAAATAGAGCTACCCTACAATCCAGCAATTGCACTACTGGGTATTTACCACAAAAATACAAATGTAGTGATCTGAAGGGGTACGTGCACCCCGATGTTCACAGCAGCAATGTCCACAATAGCCAAACTATGGAAAGAGCCAAGATGTTCATCAACAGATGAATGGATAAAGAAGATGTGGTATACATATACAATGGAATATTATGCAGCCATCAAAAGGAATGAAATCTTGCCATTTGCAATGATGTGGATGGAACTGGAGGGTATTATGCTGAGCGAAATAAGTCAAACAGAGAAAGACATGTATCATATGACCTCACTGATATGAGGAATTCTTAATCTCAGGAAACAAACTGAGGGTTGCTGGAGTGGTGGGGTGGTGGGAAGGATGGGGTGGCTGGGTGATAGACATTGGGGAGGGTATGTGCTATGGTGAGCGCTGTGAATTGCGTAAGACTGCTGAATCACAGTCCTGTACCTCTGAAACAAATAATACATTTTATGTTAAAAAAAAAAACATAAAAAACAAGATAGTAGGAAGGAAAAACGAAGGGTGGGAAATCGGAGGGTGAGATGAACCATGAGAGACTATGGACTCTGAGAAACAAACTGAGGGTTCTAGAGGGGAGGAGCATGGGGGGATGGGTTAGCCTGGTGATGGGTATTAAAGAGGGCACATACTGAATGGAGCACTGGGTGTTATATGCAAACAATGAATCATGGAACACTACATCAAAAACTAATGATGTAATGTATCGAGATTAATATAACATAATAAAAATAAATAAATAAATAATTAAAAAAGAGGTGAAAAATAAACTTGGGACTTTGTTAGTCTCAGAACATTTGACCATAAACAAAAATAAGGTTAAAATAGGAATCTGAGATTTTAAAAACAAAGGGATACATGGGAGCTAAACTGTGGCTTAAAAAGTAGGCAGCACTTAGGAACCCAAACACACATATAAATCTATAGTCAACAAAAAGCTTGGTTTTCAGGGTGAAAACCGAGTAGACAAAGGGAGAACGAGGAGAAACCCAATTCTATAGGAGTTAATCAAAATGCCAAGTAGGAAGTAAGGATTAATAAAAGAAAAGCAAGCCAAGCATTTATCTATATTGTTAATTGCTGTATATGGTAGGCATTTAATAACATTTATTACATTAATGAATACATAAACATTAAGTTTTTCTTGGCTTTTGCTTGCTAATCCAGGTATATGAAGACCATCGCATTCATATATCCTTGATTCTAAGAAAATACAGTGAGGTTGACTACAAAAATATATAATCCCAAGGACTGTCTATAGGAACTTGATCTTGCCTAATGAAAAAGCCAAGGAACTGGTTTTTGTTTTGTTTTGTTTTAAACCAAGAAACTGTTAAAATTAGGTCATGAACACTAGAGATCTCAGACTTTTGGAAGCACTGTCTCTATCACTAACATGAATAGTTCTTCCAATCACTTTCTTTGCAATTTATATGTAGTGTAAACGAAAAGTTGTTAGGAGATCCATCAGCATCTGAAATTTTTGGGGAGAAATATAAGCAGTGAACAGAGTACTGTTGACATAGAGAAGAAAATACATGAGACTTCAAAGGGAAAAAAAGAAAAAACACATGCACAAAGGTGTGGAAATAAGAATGAAATTGGCATGTATAGAGATTTTGATTAACTGGAGCATGGGTTCTTGCCTGGAGAAGATTCTACAGAGAAAGGAGGAATGGCAAGCAAAATTATAAGGAGGTGAGGACGCCAAGCATAAGAGTTTGGACTACATTCATTTGATCATAGGAAGAACGTCTAAATTTCTGAGCAGGTGAATGACATGACAAAAATCACATTAAGAAAATTAATCTAGGGCACCTGGGTGGCTCAGTCGGTTAAGCATCTGCTTTCAGCTCAGGTCATGATCCCAGGATCCTGGGATCGAGCCCCCACATTGGGCTCCCTGCTCAGTGGGGAGCCTGCTTCTCCCTCTCCCTCTACCTGCTGCTCCCCCTGCTTGTGCTCTCTGTCTCACTCTCTCTCTCAAAATAAATAAATAAAATCTTTTAAAAAAAGAAAAGAAAATTAATCTAGCAGTTGTGTGCATCCAATGGAGATTAGAGAAAAAAAATTAGGATACCATGGAAGTGATCCACATTTTTCAGTTCCTTTTATGAAATAACTCATGTCTAATTTTTCTCAACCTAGACTCCTGGGGGGAAAAGTACTGAAAAGATTCTGAAAAAAATGTAAATTCATATAACCACCCCACCTTAAAATCAGTTACAATCAAAATCATTCTGTTCTATAATTTTGAAGAATCTTTTTTTTTTTTTACCTGGATCCTGAGAGACCAAATAACAAACATCGTTCACAGCCTTAAGGAAATCTGAAAAGTCCAGCATTCCATTAACTATAATAATGGTTCAGAAACAAAAGGAAAAAAACTGCATTAGCAAACTCACTAAGAACATGAGATAAAAATGCAAACTAAAAATGTGAATAGAATTGACTGATATTAGAATACCATAGTCTTTACACAAGGATAGTCAACATTAACATTAAATATAGAATGTAAAAAGAAAATTTATCAGAAAAAATTTACATATTGTAATTATATAATAAATAGTGTTCAGCAATAATAAGAATGATATAGACTAGAATTAAAGATACTGCAGTGCTCTTTGCTCAAAGCTCTAATTTTTATATTTGTAATTGGGTACAAAACAAAAATCATGCAACGTGTCAATTTTACATACATAATGGTGTTACCTTGAAAGAATAGGACTGATTTGATTGTGTTCTAGAAAAGCCCTCTATACCAGTGGTTTTTGGGGAGATTGTGGATCCAATTGAGATTCTAATGAAAGCTTTGCCTCACATTGTTCCATCTCCCTCTCTCCTGTCCTCCTTTCCTCTCTCTCTCTCACTCGCTCTCATTATATACACATACACACAAAGTGCATTAAAACAAATGCACAAAATATTGCACAGTATTAAACCAATCCTTAACCCCCCAAAATCATCTCATTTCTCAAGCAAAAAGTAATGCCTTTCTTAAAAGAAGAAAAAAAGAAATCTAAATTGTACAAATGAAAATTTCATAAGAAATCTTTGATTGGCTTGAAGGAGAAGTTTAAATGATGACTTTTCTTGCATGATAATGCACAGGTCATGTCTAATAGCAACTAGAGCTGAAAATCCAGATTTACAAAGTATGACAAAACACAGAATCAGGGTTCTTAATCCCATTTTCTAGACAAGTATAGATCTGTGTCAAGGAACATCTGAATTTTTCAAGATTCTTCAAGTAACTACAAAGTCATTTCCCTCTTCATTTAGTAAATGAGGCCAACTTTGTAAGGGTTTATCTATTTCAGAAGAAAATTATTATAAACCCACAATTCAATTTAATGTAATCTGAACAAAGTAACCTATAAAAGAACATTTCAGTGCTTCCAGTGGTCTGCAGGCTTCTACCTTCAGAGAAATTGACAAGGCTTAGTGGTTCTCATTTCTAAACCACAGAAACACTTTCTCTAATATTGGAAAGTTTGTCAAGTTGTCTGCCTCAAAACTTCTTTTTCAGTATAATAACTTGCGAGTGGTTTCTCCTTCAAAAAACAATGAAACATCTGCACAAATTTCAATCAACTACTTTGACTTGTTTTCTGACTTCTATGTGACCTAGGGTTAAACAAAAACCTTTTAGATAAAACATCAAAAGCACAATCCATAAAAGAAATAATTGTAGACTAGACTTCTTCAGAAGTATGAACTTATGTTTTTTGAAAGACATTCTTCAAAAAATGAAAAGACAAGCCATACACTAGAAGAAAATATTTACTAATCACATATCCAGTAAAAGACTCATAGAATATATACTTTCAAAATGCAATATAAGAACACAAACACATTTTTAATGGCCATAAGATATACATAGCAAATAAGTATCATTTGATCATTCAGGAAATGCAAATTAAAACCACAATGAGTTAATACCATATAACTATTAGAATGACTACAATTTTTAAAGGCTCACCCATCCCAGGATTGGCAAGGATGAGGAGCAACTGGAACTCTCATATATTGTTCATGGCAATGTAAAATAATTTAGCTGCTTTGCAAGCACAGTTTAGCAGTTTCTAAAAAATTTAAATATATATCTACCATATGACCCATCATTCTACCACCAGGTATTTACCCAAGATAAATGAAAGCATAGCACCACACATAGACAAATGAATGTTTACACCAGCTTTATTAGTAATAAATAAAAACTGGAAAAACCCAAATGTTCATCATTAGTGAATGGATAAACAAATTATGGCATATCCACAAAAGAGATTACTACTTAGCAACAAAAAGAAATAAACTTATATGTATAAAAGCATAGATTAATCTCAATATAATTAAGCTGAATGAAAGAAATCAGACTAAAAAATGAGTACTTACTGCATGATCCCATTTATATAAAATTCTAGAAAATGCAAACAGTCTGTAGTGACAGAAGCAGATCAGTGTTTACCTGGGGAGTGGTAAGGGGGCTTGTGGAGAGAGAATGAGGACTTACAAAGGGGTAGGAATAAGAGGTATTGAGTTTTCACAATATATACATATGTCAAAATTTTCAAACTATATACTTTAAATATTCCAATTATACCTCAGTAAAACTATAAAATATGCAGATAATTTTAAAATCCACTGGTATAACCAATTATGAAAAAAAGTACAAAGGTGTTGTCAAAAAATTAAAAACAGAACTACCATATCATCCAGCAAGCTCACTTCTCTATATATATCCAAAGGAAATAAAAACACTATCTCAAAGAAATATGTGCTCTCCATATTCACTGCAGCATTATTCACAATAGCCATGAAATGGAAACAGCCTAAATGCTCACCAACAGATGAATAGATAAAGAAAATGTGATATCTATGTAACTCTATCTATAACTATATGATATATTTTGGGGTGTGGAGGAAATGGGCAAATGTTTGTCAAAGGATACAAACTTTAGGTATAAGATGAACAAGTTCTGGGAATCTAATTTACAGCATGGTGACTACAGTTAATAATACTACATTGTATATTTGAAATGTGCTGAGAGAGTAGATCTTAAGAGATCTTAGTGTTCTCATCACATACACACAAAAAAAGTAACTACATGAGGTGATGGATGTGTTATTTACTTGATTATGATAATCTTTTCACAATGTATATGTATATCAAATCATGTACACCTTAAATATATACAATATACACAATTTTATTTGTCAATTATATCTCAATAAAGCTGGATGAAATAACATAATTTGACATAAACCATTTTCCTATGGATATATGCATATCCTATGACCCAGCTTCTTCATTTCTAGGAATCTATCCTATAAAAATATTTACACAGATGTGCAAGAATTAATGAATAAGAATGTTCTTTGTAGCATTATTTGTTATAGCAAAAATTTTAGAGGTAATTTCACCATTAATCAATATGCGCCAATTAAAATGTATATAACAAATAGCCAGGAAGAATACCTACCAAATTATTAACAGTGTTTACCATGAGGAATTATATAGAAAGATGAGGGTGAAGAGGTAATTTTCATTTTGTAATTTCTAAACTTCCAAAAGCTAAAAATATTAAATTAAAACAAAAAAACCTTAAATTCACACATGAAAATTTTTCATTTATTTGTAATTATCACCAAGATATTCAATGTACGCCTATATTTTTTCAATGTAAAAATTAATGAGCAAAAATTTAAACTAACATATCATCTAAAATTTGTTGTATGGCCACTAATTGCAAAGCAGCAGAAAGAGAAGTTCAGAAAACAATCCCATTTAAATCACACCAAAAATAATAAAATACCAGGGAGGTGGAGCAAGATGGCAGAGGAGTAAGAGACCTGGATTTCGTCTGGTCTCAGGAATTCAGCTGAATAGGGATCAAACCATTCTGAACACCTACGAACTCAACAGGAGATCGAAGAGAGGAATAGCAACAACTCTCTGAACAGAAAAGCGACCACTTACTGGAAGGTAGGACGTGCGGAGAAGTGGATCCGAGGCGATATTCGGAAGGATAGATGGCGGGGGAGGGGAGCTCTGTTGGCCACTTCTGGCAAGTGATAGAGCCGCGGAGCACAAAATCAGAACTTTTAGAAGTCAGCTCCACTGAGGGACGTCGCTCCAGTGGCTAAGTGGGGGGAGGAACCCTTGCGGGACAGTGTGGTCTCAGGACCCGCGGGGTCACAGAAAGACCCGGGGTGCCTGAGTGTGGCAGAGTCCCACGTATGGAGTGGGGAAGCCGGCTGCAGAGATGGAGCTGAGGCGTGGGCTCTCAGCTCGGGGTTGCCATAAACTGTGATCAGCGACACAGTCGGGCCACTGCTCCTCCAGCAGGGACCTAACAAGTGGCAGATGCGGGGAGACTCCCCTTCCTCACCTGGGAGGAGCGGCACGGGAGCACACCGCAGGGATCTGCTGGGTTTGGAGACTCCACACGGGGTTGGGTGCCAGAGATAGAAACGCTCGGTCACAGGCCAGGTGAGCACGGAGTGCGGCCTAAGACCGGGGAGACGGGAGTGACTGACTGCTTTTCTCTGGGAGCACACTGAGGAGCGGGACCCCGAGTTCTCGACTCCTCCGGGCGGAGACTGGGGGGGGCCGCCATTTTCACTCTCGTCCTCCAAAGCTGTACCAAGAGCTTGCAGGGAACAAAAGCTCCTGAGAGCAAACCCGAGCAGATTACTTAGCCTGAACGGACAAGGGCGGGGCAATTCCGCCTCTGGCAAAGACATTTGAGAACCACCGCAACAGGCCCCTCCCCCAGAAGATCAGCACGAACATCCAGCCGAGACCAAGTTTACCAATCAAGAAGAACGGGGGAACTCCAGAGCTAGGGGAATACTGCACATAAAATTCATGGCTCTTTTACCATGATTCATTAGTTTTTCAAAGTTAATTTTTTTAACTGTTTTTTTTTTAATTTTTCTTTTTCCCTTTTACAACCAACATCTTATCAATCCCTTTTTGAAAAAAATTTATTTTTCATTTTTAGAGTCATATTCTATCCCTTCATAGTAGATACCCTTATTTTTGGCATATATATATAAGTTGTTCTCTCTTTAAAATTTTGAGATACAGTTTCTTCTAACAGATCAAAATATACCCTAAATCACTAGTGTATGGCTTTGTTCTAGTCTCCTGCCTCATCACATTCTCTCCCTTTTTATTTCTTTTTTTTTAAATCTTCTTTTTTCAAACAGCTTATCAATTCCTTTTATAAAATCTTTTATACTTTTCATCTTTACAGTCATATTCCATCCCTTCATTGTATCAACCCTTATTTTGTACATATATAAGTTTTTCTTTCTTTAAAATTTTAGGAGGCACTTTCTTCTAACAGACTAAAATACACCCAAAATCTAGTGTGTGGCACTGATCTATGCACTAGCCTGATCATATCTGATCATATTCTGTTTTTTTTTTGTTCTGTTTTTGTTTGTTTTTATCTTTTTCTTTTTTTTTTTCTCTTTCTTTTTTCTTTCTTTCCCCTTTCTTTTCCCCTGGATTCAGGTCTTTTCTGATTTGTTTAGAGTATATTTGCTGGGGACATTGTTAATCTGTTAGCATTTTGTTCTCTCATTCATCTATTCTCCTCTGGACAAGATGACAGGATGAAAGATATCACCTCGGCAAAAAGAACAAGAGGTAGTACCGTCTGCCAGGGACCTACTCAATATGGACATTAGTATGATGTTGGACCTAGAGGTCAGAATCATGGTTTTAAAGATACTAGCTGGGCTTGAAAAAAGCATGGAAGTTATTAGAGACACCCCTCCAGGAGAAATAAAAGAACTAAAATCTAACCAAGTCGAAATCAAAAAGGCTATTAATGAGGTGCAATCAAAAATGGGGGCACTAACTGCTAGGATAAATGAGGTAGAAGAGAGAATCAATGATATAGAAGACCAAATGATGGAAAATAAAGAGGCTGAGAAAAAGAGAGAGAAACAACTACTGGATCACGAAGGCAGAATTCGAGTGATAAAAGATACGATAAGATGAAACAACATTAGAATAATTGGGATCCCAGAAGAAGAAAGAGAGAGAGGGGCAGAAGGTATATTGGAGCAAATAATAGCAGAGAACTTCCCTAATGTGGGGAAGGAAACAGACATCAAAATCCAGGAGGAACAGAGAACCCCTCTCAAAATCAATAAAAATAGGTAAACACCCCGACATCTAATAGTAAAACTTATGAGTCTCAGAGACAAAGAGAAAATCTTGAAAGCAGCTCGGGAGAAGAGATATGTAACCTATAATGGTAGAAATATTAGATTGGCAACAGACCTATCCACAGACACCTGGCAGGCCAGAAAGGACTGGCATGATATCTTCAGAGCACTAAATGAGAAAAATATGCAGCCAAGAATACTATATCCAGCTAGCCGGTCATTGAAAATAGATGGAGAGATAAAAAGCTTCCAGGCCAAACAAAAACTAAAGGAAGGGGTCCTCTAAACAATGAGAGAGCCTAAAAGCAGCATAGATCAGAAAGTA
This sequence comes from Callorhinus ursinus, assembly GCF_003265705.2. Classification (NCBI taxonomy): domain Eukaryota; kingdom Metazoa; phylum Chordata; class Mammalia; order Carnivora; family Otariidae; genus Callorhinus; species Callorhinus ursinus. Next base: position 10,032,703 of record NW_027397112.1, read on the forward strand.
ACACAGAAATATACAGTAACAGTCACCTTACAGGCAATACAATGGCACTAAATTCATATCTTTCAATAGTTACCCTGAATGTAAATGGGCTAAATGCCCCAATCAAAAGACACAGGCTATCAGATTGGATTAAAAAACAAGACCCATCAATATGCTGTCTGCAAGAGACTCATTTTAGACCCAAAGACACCCCTAGATTGAAAGTGAGGGGTGGCTTGTATCAGACAAATTAGATTTTAAAACAAAGACTGTAATAAGAGATGAGGAAGGACACTATATTCTACTTAAAGGGTCTATCCAACAAGAAGATCTAACAATTGTAAATATCTATGCCCCTAACATGAGATCAGCCAATTATATAAGGCAATTAATACCAAAAGCAAAGAAACACATTGACAACAATACAATAATAGTGGGGGACTTTAACATCCCCCTGACTGAAATGGACAGATCATCTAAGCAAAAGATCAACAAGGAAATAAAGACTTTAAATGACACAATGGACCAAATGGACTTCACAGACATATTCAGAACATTCCATCCCAAAGAAACGGAATTCACATTCTTCTCTAGTGCCCATGAAACATTCTCCAGAATAGATCACATCCTAGGTCACAAATCAGGTCTCAACCGGTACCAAAAGTTTGGGATTATTCCCTGCATATTTTCAGACCACAGTGCTTTGAAACTAGAACTCAATCACAAGAGGAAAGTCAGAAAGAACTCAAGTACATGGAGGCTAACAAGCATCCTACTAAAGAATGAATGGGTCAACCAGGAAATTAAAGAAGAATTAAAAAAATTCATGGAAACCAATGAAAATGAAAACACAACTGTTCAAAATCTTTGGGATACAGCAAAGGCAGTCCTGAGAGGAAAGTATA
>NW_027397112.1:10048586-10093385 GCF_003265705.2 Callorhinus ursinus
GTTGCTTTGGGATGGAATGTTCTGAATATGTCTGTGAAGTCCATTTGGTCCAGTGTGTCATTTAAAGTCTTTATTTCCTTGTTGATCTTTTGCTTAGATGATCTGTCCATTTCAGTCAGGGGGGTGTTAAAGTCCCCCACTATTATTGTATTGTTGTCAATGTGTTTCTTTGCTTTTGTTATTAATTGCCTTATATAATTGGCTGCTCCCATGTTCGGGGCATAGATATTTACAATTGTTAGAGCTTCTGGTTGGATAGACCCTTTAAGTAGGATATAGTGTCCTTCCTCATCTCTTATTACAGTCTTTGTTTTAAAATCTAATTTGTCTGATACAAGGATTGCCACCCCAGCTTTCTTTTGGTGTCCATTAGCATGGTAAATGGCTTTTCACCCCTTCACTTTCAATCTGGGGATGTCTTTGGGTCTAAATGAGTCTCTTGCAGACAGCATATTGATGGGTCTTGTTTTTTAATCCAATCTGATAGCCTGTGTCTTTTGATTGGGGCATTTAGCCCATTTACATTCAGGGTAACTATTGAAAGATATGAATTTAGTGCCATTGTATTGCCTGTAAGGTGACTGTTACTGTATATTGTCTGTGTTCCTTTCTCATCTATGCTGCTTTTAGGCTCTCTCTTTGCTTAGAGGACCCCTTTCAATATTTCTTGGAGGGCTGGTTTCGTGTTTGCAAATTCCTGTAGTTTTTGTTTCTCCTGGAAGCTTTTTATCTCTCCATCTATTTTCAATGATAGCCTAGCTGGATATAGTATTCTTGGCTGCATATTTTTCTCGTTTAGTGCTCTGAAGATATCATGCCAGTCCTTTCTGGCCTGCCAGGTCTCTGTGGATAGGTCTGTTGCCAATCTAATGTTTCTACCATTGTAGATTACATATCTCTTCTCCCGAGCTGCTTTCAGGATTTTCTCTTTGTCTCTGAGACTCGTAAGTTGTCCTATTAGATGTCGGAGTGTTGACCTATTTTTATTGATTTTGAGAGGGGTTCTCTGTGCCTCCTAGGTTTTGATGCCTGTTTCCTTCCCCACATTAGGGAAATCCTCTGCTATTATTTGCTCCAATATACCTTCTGCCCCTCTCTCTCTTTCTTCCTCTTCTGGGATCCCAATTATCCTAATGTTGTTTCATCTTATCGTATCACTTATCTCTCCAATTCTGCCCTCATGATCCTGTAGTTGTTTCTCTCTATTTTTCTCAGCCTCTTTATTTTCCATCATTTGGTCTTCTATATCGCTGATTCTCTCTTCTACCTCATTTATCCTAGCAGTTAGTGCCCCCATTTTTTATTGCACTTCATTAATAACCTTTTTGATTTCAACTTGGTTAGAGTTTAGTTCTTTTATTTCTCCAGAAAGCGTTTCTTTAATAACTTCCACGCTTTTTTCAAGCCCAGGCAGTATCTTTAAAGTCATGATTCTGAACTCTAGCTCTGACATCGTACTAATATCCGTATTGAGTAGGTCCCTGGCAGACGGTACTACCTCTTGTTCTTTTTGCTGAGGTGATTTTTTTCATCTTGTCATTTTGTCCAGAGGAGAATAGATGAATGAGAGAACAAAATGCTAACAGGTTAACAACGTCCCCAGCAAATATACTGTATACAAATCAGAAAAGACCTGAAACCAGGGGAAAAGAAAGGGAAAGAAAGAAAAAAGAAAGAGAAAAGAAAGAAAGAAAAGATAAAAACTAAAACAGAACAATACAAAAAAACAGAATATGATCAGATATGATCAGGCTAGTGCATAGATCAGTGCCACACACTAGATTTTGGGCGTATTTTGGTCTGTTAGAAAAAAGTGCCTCCTAAAATTTTAAAGGAAGAAAGACTTATATATGTACAAAATAAGGGTTGATACAATGAAGGGATGGAATATGACTGTAAAGATGAAAAGTATAAAAGATTTTATAAAAGGAATTGATAAAAATTTTTTCAAAAAAAGAAATAAGATTAAAAAAAAGAAAAAAAAAGGGAGAGAATGTGATCAGGCAGGAGACTAGAACAAAGCCATACACTAGTGATTTAGGGTATATTTTGATCTGTTAGAAGAAACTGTATCTCAAATTTTAAAGAGAGAACAACTTATATATATATGCCAAAAAGAAGGGTAACTACTATGAAGGGATAAAATATGACTCCAAAAATGAAAAATAAAAAATGTTTTTTTTTAAAAAGGGATTGATAAGATGTTGGTTGTAAAAGGGAAAAATAAAAATAAAAAAAAACAGTTAAAAAATTAACTTTGAAAAATTAATGAATCATGGTAAAAAAGCCATGAATTCTATGTGCAGTATTCCCCTAGCACTGGAGTTCTCCCTTTCTCCTTGATCGGTAAACTTGGTCTTGGCTTGCTGGCTGTTCGTGCTGATCTTCTGGGGGAGGGGCCTGTTGCCATGGTTCCCAAATGTCTTTGCCGGAGGCGGAGTTGCCCCGCCCTTGCTGGTCTGGGCTAAGCAAGCTGCTCGGGTTTGCTCTCAGGAGCTTTTGTTCCCTGCAAGCTCTTGGCACAGCTTTGGAGGACCAGGGTGAAAATGGTGGCCTCCCAGTCTCCACCCGGAGAAGCTGAGGACTCGGGGCCCCGCTCCTCAGTGTGCTCCCAGAGAAAAGCAGTCACTCCTGTCTCCCCGGTCTCTGGCCGCACTCCGTGCTCACCTGGCCTGTGACCGAGGATTTCTATCTCTGGCACCCGACCCCATGTGGAGTCTCCAAACCCAGCAGATCCCTGCGGTGTTCTCCCGCGCCGCTCCTCCCGGGGGAGGAAGGGGAGTCTCCCTGATCTGCCGCTTGTTGGGTCCCTGCTGGAGGAGCAGGGGCCCGACTGTGCCGTGGATCACGGTTTATGGCAACCCCGAGCTGAGAGCCTGCGCCTCGGCTCCATCTCTACAGCTGGCTTCCCTGCTCCGATACCTGAGAGCTCTGCCACACTCAGGCACCCCCGGTCTTTCTGTGACCCCGAGGGTCCTGAGACCACACTGTCCCGCGAGGATCCCACCCCCTGCTTAGCCACTGGAGCGACGTCCCTCAGCGGAGCCGGCTTCTTAAAGTTCCGATTTTGTGCTCCACGGCTCCACCACTCACCAGAAGCAGCTGATGGAGGTCCCTCCCCCGCCATCTATCCTCCCGAATATCACCTCGGATTCACTTCTCCGCACGTCCTACCTTCCAATAAGTGGTCGCTTCTCTGTTCAGAGAGTTGTTGCTACTCTCTTCTTTGATCTCCTGTTGAGTTCATAGGTGTTCAGAATGGTTTGATCCCTATTCAATTGAATTCCTGAGACCAGACGAAATCCAGGTCTCCTACTCCTCCGCCATCTTGCTCTGCCCTCTACATCATTAGTTTTTGATGTAGTGTTCCATGATTCATTGTTTGCATATAACACCCAGTGGTCCAAGCAGAACATGCCCTCTTTAATACCCATCACCAGGCTAACCCATCCTCCTGCCCCCCTCCCCTCTAGAACGCTCAGTTTGTTTTTCAGAGTCCATAGTCTTTCATGGTTTGTCTCCCCCTCCATTAACCTGTTCTTTTATACCCAAATATTTTTGCCTTAAGAAAATTTCCCTATCCCATGTAATTAGCAAAAATCAAAAGTCTAAAAATACCAAATATTGATGAAAGTATGTCATAATCCAATCCAGTAATTAACAATCCAATTATGTACCTGAGGCCCAATTTTTAATATTATCATAAATGTGCAAGTTTTTATAACATATTATGAAGCTTAGCTTTCCTATGATTTGCAATTAATCTAACCAACATATAACTTATATCTATGTTTGCAGACCTTAAACTAATAATGAAGACATAAAACTTACCATCAATATCAATAGTCTTTAGTGCCTTTTGCATTTCTGAATCACTTATAAAAATCTTCAAGGTATGATGGATCATTGGCAGATCATTCACATAAATCTTACCACTTTGAATTTTGCTGAAAATTTTACAGGCCTTCTGAAGTGCTAAACATACACACCAAAACAGTTAATTCAAATGAATAATTATCCTTATCCCTGATACATCCTCTCTCAAGGAAAAACAACAACAATAATCACTAAAAGAAGAAAGAGGAGCAAACCTTTGTGTTCTAATCCTTTGCTTTAAAATGGATCTTGTGACTTATTTAGGTCCTTCTAGGGTGAATGGCCTCTAAATCTGTTCTAAAGAACTCTCAGAAACTGTTAGAACGTCATGCGAAATTCACATCGTAAAGGCTTCCACAACTTTACCTGGGAGTGTTAAATCCTTCTTCCATGCTCCCATATCACTTGGTATGTATCTCAAAGCTCTGGGTATTGTGACTGTTTGCATGTTAATATTCCTCACTAAACTGTCAGCTTTTAGGGGGCAAGGTTTTTCATTCTTCAAGTGCCTTCTAATTCAGGATAGATCCTCAAAAAACGTCTGCTGAATTGAATTTAGTTCAGTGGATACAACATGTAATTTTCAGAAAAAGAGGTGCTGGATGACAGTGCTAAATACTGGAGAAAGACTAAAATATTGATAATAATGATTTTAATAATAGGAGTTTTTTTTAAAGATTTTATTTATTTATTTATTTGAGAGAGCAAGAATGAGAGAGAGAGAGAGAGCACATGAGAGGGGGGAGGGTGAGAGGGAGAAGTAGACTCCCTGCTGAGCAGGGAGCCCGATGTGGGACTCGATCCCAGGACTCCAGGATCATGACCTGAGCCAAAGGCAGTCACTTAACCAACTGAGCCACCCAGGCGCCCTATAATAGGAGTTTTAACAGAGTATTGGAAATGGAAACCGGTTTCAGTGTAATGGGAAGTAAATAAATAATTAAGGAAAACAACTCTGAAGAAGCTTCTTTGAAAAACAGAGTATAAAATTGACATAGTCCTGGGGCACCTAGGTGGCTCAGTCAGTTAAGTGTCTGACTCTTGGTTTCTGCTCAGTTCATGATCTCAGGGTTGTGAGACATAGCCCTGCATTGGCTCCATGCTCAGCAGGGAGTCTGCTTGAGATTCTCTCTCTCCCTTTCTCTTTGTCCCTCCCCCTGCTCTCTCTCTCTCTCAAATAAATAAATATATCTTTAAAAAATTTTACATAGTCCCTGAGGAAGTAGAAGAAAACTGAATGAAAGAAAATCAAGAGTGAAGGGATTAGTCTCATGAAAGGGCATTTTCTCCAATGAGACAAAAGGGAAGGCCATGGATGTTGTTTACAATCCTAAGAGTTCTCCCCACAATGAAGTGTTTTCTTTTTTTTCTGTAACTACATGAGATGACGGATATTAACTAAACTTATTGTGGTAATCATTTCACAATGTATGTAAGTCAGGTCATTATGCTGCACATCTTAAACGTATACAGTGCTACATCTTAATTATATCCCAATAAAACTGGGGGATAAAAGATGCCTAGTATAAGGGTGCCTGGCTGGCTGTTACTAAAGCATGCAACTCTTGATCTTGAGGTTGTGGGTTTGAGCCCCAAATTGGGCATAGAGATTACTTAAAAAAAAATGTCTAATATGATGACCAGAGTTAAGGTAAGAGGAAAAATATGCCAAATGACTCTATAAATATAGAGGAGAGGCCCGAGATATGGGAGAACTTAGTGTCAAGAAGTGAAGGGTACTATGATTCTTAATATTAAGATACCAAGAACTAAATCCCAGTAAAATCAGTGACTCCAGTGCTTACTAATGTATTCATTGGATGTAATATCCAGATTTTTTCCCAAAAAATTTGAACTAGAATAAGCACATATGTTATTATTTTGCCTATATCATCAATACAACAGAAGATATTCATAAATACTTAGTTTAGTTTACTTATGCCTTGCTCACAGCATTTGCCATATCATGTAATATTAGTTGATATCATATGCCATTAGGAGTAAATAGATACTAACCACTGAAACAATTCCTAATAAAGCACACAATCAGGAAATTAATTCAAGAAATTCTAGAACCTATTATTACCACTTAATTCTTGTGAGTGTAAGTCTCCTTGAGGTACTTCGTTATATAATGTCTTGTAGAGGCTAGAAATCATTTCCCTTTTCCTGTCAAAGAAACAGTCACATTAGAAAGCAGCACAAAAACAAAACACCACACACACACACACACACACACACAAAATATGCCATTTTTCCATTAAAATATTAACAAACCTATCCACTACATCAAAAACTAATGATGTATTGTATGGTGACTAACATAACATAATTAAATTAAATTAAAGAAACAAAAACAAAAACAAAAAACAAACCTATCAATGGATTGAGATTCTCCAGTGTCTTACTCCACAAAAACCTTTCTTAAAGAACTGTCCAAGTGATAGTGAATTATATATTCTTCACTCCAGAATTCCCACCTTGCTTCTGACTGCTCTATGGAGCAGAATTTATCCTAGTAAATTCTGTAAACAGTAAGTAAGTAGTGCCCATGACCCACAATCCTTTGGCTGTGGTCCAATTATTGCTACTTTTAATTCAAGTCACAGCAAATTTTCAGAAAGTTATTATAGGAAGGAAAAACAAGAATATCTTTAAACAGCAAAGAATCCCAGATTCCACAACCTGTCAGTAGAAACAATTTGGAAAGATGATTTATCTAAACCCATAACACATAAATAACTGAAATCATAAAATGTTAGTGTTAGAAGAAATCTCAAGAGTCCATCTAGTACAAGATTCTTGTACAGATGTGGAGACTGAGGCCCAGAGATATGAAGTGAATTGTACAAGAGCCTAAGCTAGCATGTGAGGTCAATCAGTACTCAATTCTAAGTCTTTCATTTCCATATACAGTGGGCTCAGCTCTACACCATCCTTCCTAAGAGCAGAGTCTTACTTTGCACAAACTACTTTGCATACTTTATGTGGAAAGGATAGATGATTCCAAAAAGAAAAACCCCAAGTCTGAATGCAACATTTAGGGTAAAAAATATGATGACTTAAATACCGAATAATTGAGGAAGATGTACAAAAGGGTGATAAAGTCTTATGAACACTGTACTGATTCGGCAACTTGAATAAAGAGTTTTCTTCCCTAGTCATCTTTTCCTTCGACAGCTTCACTGAGGAAGAGGCAATCTAGAACCAAATACAAGAATGTTGGTGACTGAGATCACATTGGTAAACCAGCATTATTGGACAATAAACCTGTTATAAGAGAGGCTCCTCATATCATATCTAGGCTCCTCACTGATGTAAAATTGCTTTTCGTAAGGAAATTAGTTTACATATACTAAAATTTGAAATAAACTATACAATATTTTTTTGCAAAGCCACATTTTTCTAAATATGCAACTAAATCATCTCCTAATATTAATATTGTGTCAATTTATAATAATGGATTTTACAAAGCAGGGCAAATCTATGGTACAGTGAAGACAAGATCACCAGATTCTATGCTACATATATAGGCTTTGACTATATGAGCAAAATAATGTAAAGAAGCAAACAGTTATTCAAATAACACAGGTAGTGGGACACCTGGGTGGCTCAGTCAGTTAAGTGGCTGCCTTCAGCTCAGGTCACGATCCCAGGGGTCTTGGGATTAAGTCCTGCATCGGGCTCCCTGCTCAGCAGGAAGCCTGCTTCTCCCTCTGTCTGACGCTCCCCCTGCTTCTGCTCTCTCTCTCACACACAAATAAGTAAACAAAAATCTTAAAAGAAAAATAACACAGGTAGTTATGTTTTAAATTATCCTTATCATTGAGAAAATGATCCACTTGACATGTATATATAAACATGATTCAAAAGTGGCAAGTAGCTAGGTAGACAGAAAAGCGTCACTTTAGAAAATGAGGACTAGGGGGCACCTGGGTGGCTCAGTCGTTAAGCATCTGCCTTCAGCTTGGGTCCTGATCCCAGGGTCCCGGGATCGAGCCCCGCATCGAGCCCCACGTGGAGCCCCACATCGAGCCCCGCATCGGGCTCTCTGTTCTGCAGGAAGCCTGCTTCTCCCTCTCCCACTCCCCCTGCTTGTGTTCCCTCTCTCGCTGTCTCTCTCTCTCTGTCAAATAAACAAACAAAATCTTAAAAAAAAAAAAAAGAAAGACAAGAAAATGAGGACTATAATATTAGGTGTCTTCAATTTTACATGGAATCTAGAGCCTTGTCTTTTAAAGACCATGCAGGATGTAGAAAGAAGACTCTGAAGCCATACAAGATTGGTAAGAATTGGTACTGAGATCCCACATAGAGCCAAAATTTTCAAAAGGCAATGTTACCAGCAAGAATAGGCTAGGGGAAAAGAAAAAAAAAAAAAAAAAAAGCAAAAATAAATAAATAAATAAACAAACAAACAAAAAAAAAAACCAAAACAATTTATCCCCCAATAGAAGAAGTATGCAGAGTAAAATATGTCTTTGTCTCAGCTCTTGGCTGGAAAAAAGAAAGAGAGAGAGAGAGAGAGAAGAGAGAGTGCTCCTCTTGATTATAGTTATAGCTCCACCCACAAATAAGTGTAGAACTCAAATCTATACTTAATACATCGACTAGGAAAATAGAAACCAAAAAATTCATTTAAAGTGGTCCCATGTTTGTAACAGCTCTGAAGTGCAGAGCAGAAGCGAATTCAAATTCTCCTGGAGGAGGGTACTCTAAATCCAGAGTCATCATGAGATTCCCACAGATTTAGATCAAATATATAGTTTGATATATAGGATATAAGGATATAAGTTAGTGAGTGAGAATCAGACAAAGCAATAAACAGATTTAGATCCCCAAGGACTTTATATTAGGTTTATCAGATACCAATCTTGAAACATCTATGGGACATGAGCAAAGAACATGACAGAAGGCAGATTATAAGAAAAACCAAATGAAATGTCTAGAAGTAAAAAATATAAGCACTGAAATTAAAATCTCAATAGACAGGTTAAACTGCAGATTAGATTAAGCTAGAGAAAGAAAAACTAGAAACAGATGGGAGAAATTATCCAGACAAAAGAGAGTGCATCTAAATACATCATATAGTGAATGTAGTAGGTTGGATGGCAGCTGCACAAAAAGATATGTCCATATCCTAATTCTTGGAACCTACATATGTGACTTTATTTGGTAAAAGGTCTTTGCAGATGGAACAAAGTCAAGGATCTCAAGATGAGATCTACAATGATGTGCTTATAGAAGTAGGAGGAGACCTGAGATACAAACACAGTTAAGAAGACCATATATACAGAGCAAGATGGAGGCCAAGACTGAATTTATGCTGCCACAGCCAAGGAATGCCTAGGGTCATTGTTATAAGAGCAGAAGTATTAACAGAGAGCACGGTAATAAAAATAAAGATCTAGTGGAGGAAAAGGGGGAAAATGTCATATTCTTCCAAAAGGGTTCCTTGTTATATTAAAAAAAAAAAAAAGGAAAGGAAGAAGAAGAAAAGGAGGAAAGGGGGAGGAGGGGAGAGGGAAGAAGAGGAAGAAGAAATATTTAAGACTGTGACATTTCAATACTTGAACTAAAATGTGATGGAATGTTTGAAAGCTAAAAACAACACTCAAAAGTAAAATATTTCCAGATCATTATTTACCTCAGTTCTTTTAGTATGCAATTGTCCTTGTAAACTTTTCTTTCTCTTGAGCTTTTTTTCTCCTGAAAAATTAGAGGATTTTTCTTCTCCACATAGGAATATTGTTGTTTCATTCCTAAATTGCACAGAAAATTGGAATAATTCTTGAATTGCTTTTTTTCTTACTTTTTGTTTTTTCATCTTTTATTTGCAGAATTTTCAAACATATACAAAAGTAGAGTAATTGGTGATCTTCCCATGTACCCATCTCCCAGCTTCAATAATGGGCAATCCTATTTCATCCGTATCCCTATCCCTACTTCCATTTCTTATTATTTTGAAGGAAATTCCAATGTTATATTATTTCATGTGTAAAGATTTTAGTATGAATTTCTACAAGGTGTTTTTTCTTTTAAAAATATATCTGAAACACAATTATGAGATCCAAAATATTAACAATAATTTCTTAATATTATCAAACATAGTCAGTGTTCAAATTTCCAACTGTTTTATAAATGTCAACATTTTTTAACTTTGCATCAGGTTTCAATAAGGTCCCCATTACAGTTTGATGTGTCTTTTTTTTTTTTTAAGATTTTATTTATGTGACACAGAGAGAGAGACAGAGAGAGAGGGAACACAAGCAGGGGGAGTGGGAGAGAGAGAAGCAGGCTTCCCGCCGAGCAGGGAGCCCGATGCGGGGCTCGATCCCAGGACCCTGGGATCATGACCTGAGCCGAAGGCAGACGCTTAACTGACTGAACCACCCAGGCGCCCCTGTTGATGTGTCTTTTAAATCTCCATTTATCTATAGGTTCGCCTACCATGCCTTTTATCATCATCATCAGCAGCAGCAGCAGCAGCAGCAGCATTCCAAGGCAATTTGTCTCATAGATTTTCCAGTCTGGATTTTGCTAATTGTATTACCATGGTTGTAGGATTTTTTCCAAGATTTTATTTATTTAGTTTTCAGAGAGAGAGAGAGAGAGAGAGAACACAGGCAGGGGAAGCGGCAGGCAGAGGGAGAAGCAGGCTCCCCATTGAGGAAGGAGACCCGTGTGGGATCATGACCAGAGCCAAAGGCAGATGCTTAACTGACTAAGCCACTCAGGCATCCCTGGTTGTAGGATTTTAAAGACTTAATTGGATTAACATTTTTTGTTTGTTTTTTTTTCGGCAAAACCACTATATAGATGACGGTGCTTTCCACAGGGAGGCATATAATGTACAATTAGTTCTCTAATTGTGGTATTAGCTGCTATATTTATACATAATAACTAGACTCAGCAAATCATCAGGGACTATAAAATATTTATACCTAAATCTATCATTCCTTCTTCACTCATTAGCTAGAATATTTCTTTAAAGAAAAACTTCCTCTTGGGAACTATTTGGTTAGTCAGTGGTATAGTTCATACAGAAAGGCAGGATAATTAATTTATACTTTTCCTTTATTTACCACTTTTCATAATACTGACTTGGCTCACTTGTAACCTCCAATAGTGACAAAATAATTTTTATATCATTTTGTACACTTGGATTTATATACATTAAATTCATCTTACTTCCTTGTAATTATTATCCTTGATAACCCAATTATCACATGTATAGGGGGAGTCTCTTCAAGTAGGCTCTTGAGTCCTTTTGATGCATCCCTGGTAGGAGTCTTTGTTAGTTTCCTTATTTCTGTAACACCAGATGCTCCAGGCTCAACTATACATTTTCTTTCCCAGACCTTCACTTCCTCGAGGGCATTGTGTGTCTCCAGGTGTTAACCTATTTTATACAATGCTAACGAAAGAAAGTAAAGGAACACTTATACCATCTCCCATTCCTTCCTTGCCTCTGTCATCTAACACAAAGAAATAGTGAGAATCCCCATGAGACTATCAGCAGATTTGTCAGCAGAAATCCTGAAGGCCGGAAGAGAGTGGTATGACATATTCAAAGTGCTAGGGAGGGGCACCTGAGTGGCTCAGTCGTTAGGCGTCTGCCTTCGGCTCAGGTCATGATCCCGGGGTCCTGGGATCAAGCCCTGCATTGGGCACCCTGCTCAGTAGGAAGCCTACCTCTCCCTCTCCCACTCCCCCTGCTTGTGTTCCTTCTCTCGCTGTCTCTCTCTCTCTGTCAAATAAATAAATAAAATCTTAAAAAAAAAAAAGTGCTAGGGGGAAAAAAACTGCCAACCAAGAATACTCTACCCCACAAAGTTGTCCTTCAGGAAGGACAAAGAGTTTTACAGACAAGAAAAAGAGGTGAAAGGAGTTCCTCACACTAGATTGGCCTTACAAGAAATGTTAATGGGAGTTCAAGCTAAAATGAAAGGATGCTAATTAGTAACATGAAAACAAATGAAAGTATAAATCTCACTGACAGAGGTAAATATATACTTAAATTCAGGATACTCTAGTATAGTAATGGTGGTAGGTAAATCATATAGAACTCTCATATAAAGGTTAAAAGACAAAAGTATTAAAAATAACTATAACCAGCCAAACTATGGAAAGATCCAAGCTGTCCAATCAACAGATGAATGGATAAAGAAGATGTGATATATATATACAATGAAATATATGCAGCCATCAAAAAAGAGAAATCTTGCCATTTGCAACAACATGGATGGAACTAGAGGGTATTATGCTAAGTGAAATAAGTCAATCAGAGAAAGACAATTATCATATGATCTCACTGATATGAGGAATTTGAGAAACAAGACAGAGGATCATAGGGGAAGGGAGGGAAAAATGAAACAAGATGAAACCAGAGAAGGAGACAAACCATAAGAGGCTCTTAATCTCAGGAAACAAACTGAGGGTTGCTGGAGTGGAGGAGGGTGAAAGGGATGGGGTGGCTGGGTAATGGACATTGGGGAGGGTATGTACTATTGTGAGCACTGTGAATTGTGTAAGACTGATGAATCACAGACCTGTACCCCTGAAACAAATAATATATTTATATGTTAATAAAAAATTAAAAATTTTTTAAAAGCACTAAAAAAAAATAACTATAACCACAATAATCTGTTAATGGATACACAATATAAAAAGATGTAAATTGTGACATCAAAAACAAAATGAGAGGGAGGTGTAAACATGTTGAATTTTTATAAACCTTTGAATTTAAGTTGTTATCAGCTTAAAATAGACTTATGTTTTATATAAGCCTTATGGTAACCACAAAGCAAAAACCTACAGTAAATACTCAAAAGATTAAAAAAAAAAAGGAATCAAAGTATATCACCAGAGGGGCACCTGGCTGGCTCAGTTGGTAGAGCATGTGTTTTTTGATATCAGGGTTGTAAGTTCAAGGCCCACATTGGGTGCAGAGATTACTTAAAAATAAAAATTAAAAAATTTTAAGTATATCAATAGAGAAAATCATCAAATCACAAATAGAGAGAGTAAGAGAAAGGAACAAAGAAACTATAAAACAGCCAGAAAACAATCAAAATGACAGTAGTAAGTCCATACCTATCAATAAATACCTTAAATATAAATGGACTAAATTCTCCAATCAAAAGACATGGAGTGACTGAATATATTAAATGGAAAAAAAAAAAAAAGACCCAAATATATGCTGCCTCCAAGAGGATCACTTCAGCTTTAAGGCCAAGTATAGAATGAAAGTGAAGGGATAGAAAAAAATATTCCATGTAAATGGAAACCAAAAGAGGGCAGGGGTAGCTATATTTATATTAGACAAAATAAATTTCAATACTTTTTTTATTAAAAGATTTTATTTATTTGAGAGAGAGAGATACTGAAAGACAGCATGAGTGGGGAGGAGAGGGAGAAGCAGGTTCCCCACCAAGCAGGGAGCCCGACATGGGGCTGGATCCCAGGACCCTGGGATAATGACCTGAGCCAAAGGCAGATGCTTAATCAACTGAGCCACTCAGGCGCCCCTTCAGTACATGTTTTTAAGCCAAAAATTGTAACAAGAGACAAACAAGAGTCATTACATAATGATAAAGGGATGAGTTAATCAAAAGTATATAGCAATTGTAATATTTATGCATCCAACATACGAGCACCTAAATATATAAAACAAATAATAATAGATCTGAAGAGAGAAATAGACAGCAATGTAGCAATAGTAAGAGACATTTCAATACCCCACTTTCAACAATGGATAGATAAACTAGACAGAAAGACAAAGGGAAACATTGGATTCCAACTACACCATCAACCAGATGGACCTATAGAGACCGACATATAGAGAACATTCTAACCAACAGCAGCAGAATACACATTCTTCTCAAGCATATATGCAACATTCTCTAGGATAGATCATCACAAAACAAGTCTTTAAAACCTTAAGAAGACTGAAATCATATCAAGCATCTTTTCTGACCACAAAGGTATAAAACAAGAAGTTAATTACAAGAAAAAAACTGGAAAAATCACATATGTAGAGATTAAACAGCATGTTCCTGAACAACCAATGGGTCAAGGAGAAAATCAAAAGAGAAATAAAAAACATCTGGAGACAAAGTAAATGAAAACACAACATACCAAAACTTATTGGATGCAGCAAAAACTGTTCTAAGAGAAACATTTATAGAGATAAATGCCTATATAAGGAAAAAAGAAAGATCTCGAATAAACAGCCTAATTTTATACCTCAAGGAATTGGAAGAAAGAAAAAGAATTAAGCCCAGAGTTAACAGAAGAAAGGAAATAACAAAGATTAGAGCAGAAGCAAGTGAAACATAGACTAAAAAGACAGTAGAAAAGATCAAAGAAGCTAAGAGCTTGTTTTTTGAAAAGATAACCAAAATTAACAAATCTTACTAGACTAAGAAAAAAAGAGAAGACTCAAATAAATAAAATAAGAAATAAAGAGGAGACATTCAATTGATAACAGAACTACTAAAGAGCATAAGAAACTATGAATAATTATACGCCAACAAATTAGATAAAGAAGAAATATATAAATTTCTAAATTTCTAGAAATATATAAGACTGAATCATGAAGAAATAGAAAATCTGAAAAGACTAATTATTAGTAAAGAGATTGAATCAGTAATCAGAAACCTCCCAACAAAGAAGTCCAGGATGGCTTCACTGGTGAATTCTACTAAATATTTAAAGAATTAATGCCAAATCTTCTCAAACTCTTCCCAAAATCTGAAGAGGAGAGAACACTTCCAAACTCATTTTATGAGGCCAGCATTAGCCTCAGCATAGCAAAGCGAGACCAGGACACTACAAGAAAAGAAAACTACAGCCCACTATCCCTGATAAACATAGATGCAAAAATTCTCAACAAAATATTGGCAAACCAGTACATTAATGACCTAGTGGGATTTATTTCTGGGATGCAAATATGGTTCAACATAGGCCAATCAGTAAATGTGATACACCACAATATAGGGAAAAACCCATTCCTCTGTGTTTCTCCTTTACTCTCACACTATTACCATTCTCACAACACTTCTGACACCAGATATGTGAGGTTCCCCCCCCCCCCCCCATGAAGCCATTCTCTGCCACACTAGCTAGGTGTCCTACAAATTAACTCCATTCTGACACTATCTACCTGAATATACTGTCAGATTCCACTGGTTAAGGGCTCAGTCCCACAAGACTGCCCCCAACCCACTTGTGCCAATCACAACTCCAGGTTGTACCTATGATTCTGACTGATCAGCTATAAATCAGAGGTTCCTACAAGCCCCTCCTTGGATTTGATTAATTTGCCAGAAGAGCTCACAGAACTCAGAAAAATAGTTACTTATGTTTACCAATTTATTTTAAAAATATCATAGAAGATACAGATAAACCCAAATGAAGAGATACATAGGGCAAAGTCTGGGAGGATCTCAGCATAAGAGCTTCTGTTCTTATGGAGTTAGAGTGTATCACCCTCCTGGTATGTGGATGTTTACACCAACCAGGAAGATCTCTGAACCCCATACTACTGAGATTTTTATGGAGGCTTCCTCATGAAGGCACGATCAATTATTAATTCCATTTCCAGCCCTTCTCCCCTCTCTGGAGAGATTCTAGATTGGTGAACACATCCACAAACTGGGAGGGTGACACACCCCAACTCCATGAGGACAGAAGCTCTTATGCTTGGGACCCTCCCAAATCTCACCTTGTGTATATCTTCATCTGGTTATTCATCTGTATACTCTGTCCTAATCTTTAATAAACTGGTAAACATGAGTGTTTCCCTGAGTTCTGTGAGATGTTCTAGCAATTAATTAAACCCAAGGAGGGGTCATGGGAACCTCTGATTTGTATCTAAATCAAACAGAAGTTGTGGAGAACCTGAGAACTTACTACTTGAGATTGGTAATATAAAGGTGGGGTTGGGGACAGTCTCATGGGACTGAGCCATTAACCTGTGGGATCTGATGCTATCTCTAGGTAGAAAGCATTAGAATTGAGTTAAATTGTAGGACATCCAACTGGTGTCACAGAATGGCTTGGTGTGGGAAAAACCCACACATTTGGTGTTAGAAGTGTTATGAATATGGTTGTAGTATGATAGTAAAGGAGAAACATAGGAGAACTGAGGTTTTTCTAAACATAACCACATTAACAAAATGAAGGATAAAAATAATATGATCATCTCAAAAGATGCAGAAAAAAATATTAGATAAAATTCCATGTTCTAAACTGAGGGTTGCTGGAGTGGTCAGGGGTGGGAGGGATGGGGTGGCTGGGTGATGGACATTGGGGAAGATATGTGCTACGGTGAGCGCTGTGAATTGTGCAAGACTGTTGAATCACAGATCTGTACTTCTGAAACAAATAATGCAACATATGTTAAGAAAAAAGGAAAAGAAGAAGATAGCAGGAGAGGAAGAATGAAGGGGAGTAAGTCAGAGGGGGAGACGAACCAGGAGAGATGATGGACTCTGAAAAACAAACTGAGGTTTCTGGAGAGGAGGAGGGTGGGGGGATGGGTTAGCCTGGTGATGGGTATTGAGGAGGGCACGTTCTGCATGGAGCACTGGGTGTTATGAACAAACAATGAATCATGGAAGAATACACCAAAACAAATTATGTAATATATGGTGATTAACATAACAATAAAAAAATTAAAAATATATATATATAAAAATTCCATGTTCTTTCATGATAAGAGATCTCAGCAAAGTGGGTGTAGAAGGAATATACATCAACACAATAAAGGATATATATGACAAGCCAGAGCTAACATCATACTAAACAGTCAAAAACTGAAAGCTTTCCCTCTAAGGTCAGGAACAAGAGAACAGTGCCCACTCTCACCACTTTTGTTCAAAATAGTATTGAAATTCTAACCAGAGCAATTAGGCAAGAAAAATAAATAAAAGGAATTCAAATGGAAAGGAAGAAGTAAAACTGTTTCCAAATGGTATGATCTTTTATACAGAAAACCCTAAAGACTATCAAAAACTGTTAGAACTAATAAATAAATACAGTAAAGTTGCAGATACAAAATCAATATACAAAATCAGTTGCAGAAATTTCTATAAACTAACAACAAACCATCAGAAAGAGAAATTAAGAAAAAAATCCTGTTTACATTAGCATCAAAAAATAAAATATTTAGGAATAGATTTAACCAAGGAGGTGAAAGATCTGTACGCTGAAAACCATAAAACATTAATTAAAAAAAAACTGAATAAGACATAAATAAGTGGCAGGATATTCTGTGTTTGTGGATTGGAAGAATTAATATTGTTTAAATGTCCATACTATCCAAAGTGATCTACAGAATCAATGCAATTCCTATCCAAATTCCAGTGGCATTTTTCACAGAAATAGAAAAAATAATCTTAAACTTTGTATAGAACAACAGAAGACCTCAAAGAGCCAAAGCAATCTTGAGAAAGAAAGAGTAACACTTCTAGAACATAGGCAGTAAGCTCTTTGACATTGGTCTTGGCAATAATTTTTTGGATTTGATACCAAAAGCAAAAGCAACAAAAGCAAAAATAAACAAATGGGACTACATCAAACTAAAAAAGTTTCTGCCCAGCAAAGGAAACCATCAGCAAAATGAAAAGGCAACCTATGGAATGGGAGAAAATATTTGCAAAACTATATATCTAATTAGTGTTCAAAATATACAAGGAATTCATGCAACTCAATAGCAAATAAACAAATAATCCACTTTAAAAAGGACTTGACTAGACACTTTTCCAAAAAAGATATACAAATGGCCAACGGGTACATGAAAAGGTATTCAACATCACTCCTTATCAAGGAAATGCAAATCAAAACCACAATGAGATATCACTTCACACCTTTTAGATTGGCTATTTTCAAAAGACAAGAAACAAGTATTGGCAAAAATATGGAGAAAAGAAAGTACTTGTTTACTGCTGGTGGGAATGTAAATTGGTGCAGCAACTATGGAAAATTGTTGAGTTTCCTCAAAAAATTTAAAATATAACTACCATATGATCCAGCAATTCCACTTCTGGGTATATATCCAAAGGCAATGAAAACAGGATCTCAAAGAGATATCTGTACCCCCATGTTCATTGCAGCATTATTGATAATAGCCAAAATATGGAAACAATCTAAATGTCCATCAACAGATAAATGGTTAAAGATGTGATATCACACACACACACACACACACACACACACACACACACACACACACACACACACACACACTGGAATCTATCCAGCCATGAGAAAGAAGGAAATCCTGCCATTTGTGACAACATGGATGGACCTTGAGGGTATTATGTGAAGTAAAATAAGTCAGACAGAGAAAGGCAAATACTGGATGATCTCACTTATATGTGGAATCTATTAAAAGCCAAATTCAGGAGCACTTGGGTGGCTCAGTCAGTTAAGCAACTGCCTTCAGCTCACGTCATGATCCCAAGGTCCTGGGATCAAGTCCAGGTATCAGAGTCCCACATCTGGCTCCCTACTCAGCAGGGAGCCTGCTTCTCCCTCTCTTGCTGGCCTTTCCCCTGGTTTGTGTTCTCTCCCTCATGCTCTTTCTCTCAAATGAATAAATAAAATCTTTTTTTAAAAAAGCCAAATTCATAGAAACAGAGTAGAATGGTGGTTTCCAGGGGCTGGGGGTACGTAAGTAAGAATGGGGGGGCGCCTGGGTGGCTCAGATGGTTAAGCGTCTGCCTTCAGTTCAGCTCATGATCTCCAGGTCCTGGGATGGAGCCACATGTCAGACGCCCTGCTTAGCAGGGAGTCTGCTTCTCCCTCTTTCTCTGCCTCTCCTCACTCCTCCTGCTCTCTCTCTGTATCTCTCTGTCTCAAATGAATAAATAAAAAATTCTTTAAAAAAAAAAGAATAGGGAGAGGCTGGTAAAAGGGTACATACCTTCAGCTAAAAGATAAATAAGGTTTGTGAGTCTAATGTATAACATGATGACTATAGTTGATAATATTGTATTGTATAATTGAAATTTACTAAGAGAATAGAACTTAAATGTTCTCACCAAAAGTAAATAAGTAAATAAGGTAATATGTGAAATAAGTAAAACGTGGTAATCATTTCCCAATGCAAACATATGTTAAATCGTCATATTGTACATTAAATATATTACTTTATGTGTCAAAAAAAGACAAACTTACAGACATATGGATAATTGCTCTTCTATAACTGGAAATCTATGATGGCTCATAGGCTTCCACAAAGTTGTGAAAGAAGTGAGAAAAAAATGAAAAGAATGGCTATCTAGGAATTAAAACTACACTCCTGAAAGAATGGCCACCAATATTCACGATCCTCTATCTTTTAGCAGAGAACTTATGAGCTACGTTTTTGGTTCTCTCAAACTTACAGAAGTATAATTCAACTAAATAAGTTCAAAGTTTAACTTACATTTTTTTGTGTTCTAGTCTCAAACCCCTAATTTCATGTGACATTCTCTTCTGCGTTGTTTTAGAAAACTTGACACCTTTCTTGTTGTCAGTATGTCTTGACGGCAAGTTGGCTGCAAATGAATTACAGCCATTATGTGATAAATTGATATTTTCTTCTGCCTGGGGAGCAACCAAGATCCATAGTCAACTATGTTCTCTTTGCACATATAAATTAAATATGACATTCTGGGTCAAATCATTCATTGTAGATTAATATTTTCTCTAAAATGATGCTACCAAACAATTTTGTTGTAAAGGACTTAATTATTAGTGCATTAGTTCGGATTAGGTACATATTCTAAATGCCACCAACTATCTTCAGTACATTATACAGCTATAAAATGCCCAGCATTCATGAATGTATCTAACAATTGTTGGATCTAGTTCTTAAAGCATCTTTAAGCTTACTTCATTAAATGAAAGACTTCTGCTCTGCGAAAGACACTCTGAAGAGGATGAGAGGACAAGCCATAGACAGAGAGTAAATATTTACAAAAGACATATCTGATAATGGGCTATATTTTTTTTGTATATTCAAAAAATATACAAAGAACTCTTAATGATAACAAAAAGCACAACCCAACTTAAAAATAGGCAAAAGATCTGAGGCGCCTGGATGGTTCAGTCGGCTATGCATCTGACTCTTGGTTTCAGCTCAGGTCATGATCTTGAGGTCATGAGATTGAGCCCCATGACAGACTCCATCCTGGACATGGAGCCTGCTTGGGATTCTCTCTCCATCTCCTTCTGCCCCTGTCCCCACTTGCACA
This sequence comes from Callorhinus ursinus, assembly GCF_003265705.2. Classification (NCBI taxonomy): domain Eukaryota; kingdom Metazoa; phylum Chordata; class Mammalia; order Carnivora; family Otariidae; genus Callorhinus; species Callorhinus ursinus. The sequence goes on from NW_027397112.1 coordinate 10,068,710, forward strand.
TTGGTCTCTCTCAAAAAAAAAAAAAAAAAAAGCAAAAGATCTTAATAGACACCTTACCAAAGATGTACAGATGGCAAACAAGCACATGAAGAGGTGCTCAACATCATGTCATTAGGGAATTACAAATTAAAATATCAAGATACCACTATACATCTATTAGAATGGCCCAAATCCAAAATACTGACAAAACCAAATGCTGGCAAGGATGTGGAACAAGAGGAACTCTCAGCCATTGCTGGTGGGAATGCAAAATGGTACAGCCACTTAGAAAGACAGTTTGATAGTCTCTAAAAAACTAAACATACTCTTAGCATATGTTACAACAATTGCACTTATTGGTATTTACCCAAAGGAGTTGAAAACCTATATGTACACAAAAATCTGCACACAGATGTTTATAGCAGCTTTATTCATAATTGCCAAAACTTGGAAAAAAACAAAATGTCCTTCAGTGGATGAATGGATAAATGAACTGTGGTACATCTAGGAAATGGAACACTATTTGGCACTAAAAAGAAATGAGCTATAGAGCCATGAAAAGACGTGGAGGAACCTTAAATGCATATCACTAAGTGAAAGGAGCCTAACTTTCACAACAAGAAAGTAAAGGCTGTATGCTCTATGATTCCAACTATATGACATTCTGAAAAGGCAAAACTATGGAGACTAAAAGGACCAGTGGTTGCCTATGGGGGGGGGGGGCAGGTGGCGGGAGTTGAATAAGCAGAGCACAGAAGATACATAGGGCAATGAAACTCTTCTATATATTATAATAATGGCAACATGTAATTATACATTTGTCCAAACTCATAAAATGTACAATACTGAGTCAATCCCAATGTAAACTATGGACTTTGGGTGACAATGATGTACCAGTGTAGGTTCATTGTAACAAATGTACCACTGTGGTGTAGGATATTGATACTGGAGGAGGCTACACGTGCATAGGGGCAGGGGGTGTATGGGAACTCTCCACTCAGTTTTGTTGTGAATCTAAAACAGCTCTAAAAAATAAAATCTATTGAGGAAAAAAAAAAAAAAGAAGCAGCTATATTACTTCTAAATAGACAGCCCTCCCCCCCAACAAAAAAGGAACTAGAGCCTAGAAGCAATGAACATGTTTAGAATTGAAATTTGGCTGTTTGCTTAAAACAACTGGAATACATCTGCTTAATCAAAGGTATATTAGTTTTTAACCCTGAACAAATTACACAGGCAATTTATAAAGCAGGTCACCAAGGGAGTTTATAGAACCTCTATTTCTACATAAAATGAAAATTAAGGGAACTATTTCAGTGACTTTTAGGGTCTGCATACATGTGTCTTACAACAGAGGCACACCTTTAACAAGTTGCTTCAAAAAGGCAATTGGATTTGCTGCCTTAACAAGGTGTTTATTAGGAATGATGAAAAGTTTCCTAGAGACATCGAGAAAAATGACTCAAAATGGAAACCAGGAAAATAAAAAGAGGAAGATCTAAAAACTGGCACAAAAACCTGTTATCAAAGACCAGATGAACAGAAGCAGTCAAATAGTGAACAGAAACTTTGATACAGAAAATGAAACAACCTCTGAAACTCTATGTTAAAGATGTAGGAAGTATAAACTATATAGCCTAAGGAAGACAAACGGGTATAATATGTTAATATTGTTAATTCTTTTAAGAATTCATCTTCAAAATCAGATTATGAGGGCACAATCAACAAAGCATTAGGTATAAAAAGGTGGAACAGGTTAATATATATATCATACACCTCGGTAATTAGCAAGAAGCCTTGAATTTTTTTTTATTTTTTCTTTTTTTTTTGGATTATAGTATAGATACATGTCTTACCTGGTGGCACCAGATCCATTAAAAGTGTAAATTTAAAAGGTTAAGACTCTCAGTTGACAATGTTGAGTTCTACCTGAGCCCTGTGCTTCCAGAAAACCATGAAGATTAAAGGAATCCCCTCACCCTTTTGTGTTCTGGAAAATGGCTTACTGCAAAGAACCACCCTTCCCCATACACTTTAGATAAAACTCACAGATGCCCTCCTTGTTTACCTATGACAAGGCCAAAATTCCCTCTTTGCTTCATGAATGATTAGCCAAACTGTTTTAACCCCACTGACTGATTAATCAGAACAAAATGCTTATTAGCCAAACTTTGGTTAAGCTTCTCTCCTTCCTCCAGATCCCTAAAATACTCTCTGATCTATTTATCCAATCATGCCACGCTTTCATTCCTCTTCCCTGAACCCAGTTCTTTCTAGCCTTGTTGATTCCTGTCTATTAAGAAGAAGAAAAAAAAAAAAGCCCTTTTTGCCTAGCCCTTGAGATGTTTGCAGATCTTCTGGTCACAGCCTTCTCCCTGTTGCAATAGTACCCCCTCTTGCTATTTCAATAAATAGTCCCTTTTCTCTCCCACAATAATCCTTTTGAATAAAATCTCTCCTTACTAAGTCCAGGTTTGTTTTTTGTTTGACACAATACCAGCCAATGGATAAGAACATTCCTGAATCACAGATAAGAAAGCTAGAGAAACTTGGTATCTTTTATATTACCATCTAGTTAGATTCCCACATCATTAATTATGTCATCTACAACCTCTCATGTAGGTTTAAATCCTTTATTCTCCCGAAAAATTATCCCAGTTCCAACCCCCCAAAATACTCTCACCATACACCACAGATCTCTTGATACTACATAGGTTGCTGGGATGAGAAGTTTCAGTATAGGCCCACAAAAAGACCTCAAAAGTCACCTTGGTTGTTAAGCAAGATCTTGTAACTACATTGCTCTACAAATCTGCTTACTGATTAAGGATGTGAGATAATGTAAAATAATTTTTTAAAGTAAACTAATTTTTTTTAAAGAGAAGAGGAAAGAGTCTTTAGAAACTGTTTTGAAAGAATACCTGGCAGAAAAAAGGTACTTTAGTTTCCATTTTTCAGTTTAGTGGTAAATTCTGCCCTTGAGGACTCAATGGCCTTGATGAACAAGTACGAATGAGCAATAGCACAAAAGGACTTCCTGTCCAAAAGAAAAAAGAAAAAATCATGTGCCTGTTTAAGAGACTTAAGTAATTATATTTATCTACCTGAAGTTATTCCTGTAATGTAACACTCACAGCATAATACAGAATAGGTATGTGTGCAAAAGCTAGAAAAAACAGTTCGTATATTGTAATTCACAGAAGATCATCCAGTCCCTTAACTTTACCTTTTGTGGTATAAGAAATAGAGAAATCCAAATTCAAATAGCATAAAAAGCAGAAAAATCCAGTTAAATTGATTTATTCAAATAAACCCAGAGAAGCAGAACTACTAACATGGAAGCAATCACCAATGTTATTAAATGCTTACTGTGTATTAGACATTATGATAAACACTTTGACATAAATGATTTCATTTATTCCTCATAAATATCTTTTAAGGAATTATTATTACTCTTACTTTACAGATGAGGAAAATAAAGACTTGGATCAAGTTGCCCAAGATTACAGCCAACAAATAGTGGAGTCAGAATTTGAAGTTAGACAGCCTAACTCAAGTACCCATGGTCTTCAGAACCCTGTAACATTGCCTCTTAAAAAAGTGCTATTGCAAACAAAAGATGACTTAGCCTGTTTTAAACCAGAGACTTCCACATCACATACCAAGCAACTTTAGAAATTCCCCACATTCACATTTTTATACCCCTGAGTCACATTGGATGTGTTATTCATTACATTGCTAGTTATATTACACTGTTAGTTGTAATTATGTCTCATTTTCATACTGTGACGTTTAACTGCAAGTATTAATATTCTAATAGACACAGTACTTCAAAATCACTTATTTCTAAAATGTTATCCTAATTATTGAATGTGATATGTCCAACATTCCTGGAATTCAAAACACATTAAAATAAAATGAAACCATGTGACTAATATCCATCTCAGAAGACATTAGATGGTTATGCAGATTTCCCCAGCAACCCACTTTATGTAACCTCTTCTACCAATTCCTCTTCTACTTCTTCTCCTCTAACCAATTCAATCTTTACTTCTAAACTACTTGGTATGGCACTTACTGTCTTCACCATTGTTACTGTCTTTACTATTCAACTGGCATTAATCATTTGCCTTGTATTTTTATCACATATATATCTCTTATATCAACTATAATCTAAATTTCATGGGTGGACTGAAAGAAATGGATTGGTATCATTCTTTGAATTATTTCTCACAATACCAAACACAATGCTATATGTATATAGTAAATGAAAGAAAGAAAGAAGGGAGGGAGGAAGAGACGGAGGCCTGAAATAAGGAAGACATTTCCTCTGTATTGAGCTTTCTCAGAGTTTCTTAAGGTATCAAAGTACTTAATTTTTTTAAAGATTTTATTTATTTATTTTTGAGAGAGAGAGCACCACAGGTGGGAGTGAGGGGCAGAGGGAGAAGCAGACTCCCCGCCCGAGCAGGAAGCCTGATGCAGGACTCAATCCCAGGGCTCCGGGATCATGACCTTGAGTCGAAGGCAGACACTTAACCGACTGAGCCACCTAGGCGCCCCTCAAAGTACTTAATTTAGTAGAGTAAGCTTTATTTAAATAAACCTTGAAAGGAAGAACTGTTTCATAATTTACTGACCTATCAAAAAGTTGACAGGTTTTAATCTGCTGGATGAATCAGATATCACATACCATAACCTTCTCCAAGCTAACAGAAAAAATAGTACAGGAAGTCTCTTCCCCATAAATCTGACAAGAGAATTGCTTCTCAACTCTTTCAATCCTATGACACATATGTGAACTTGCAAGGACAAACCAAGACAAACAAACAGCTGAATCCCTCTTTTCCAATCATCTATCCATTCATCCCTCCATCCATAAAATTCATATGAATTTAATACATATGAATTCAACATTTATATATTGTATGCTTACTATGTACTAGGCTCTCCTCCAGTAAAAACAGGAAAAAATAAATCCTGCCCTCGTGGAGCTTACTTTCTAGTCAAAGAGAGACAATAAAATAGATAAGTAAAACATGTGGTGTGTTTTCTGTGATAAGCACTAAAGAAAAAAAAATGTAAACCAGGGGAGAATATGAAGTATGGTGTTGGGGAAAAGATGCAGGGAACAGATAGGGCAGCCAAGGGGACTTTACTGAGAGGGAGACTTTAAGTACAGCCCTGAATGAATATCTTAGGGGAAAGCATTTCAGCCAGAGAAAAGCAAGTACGAAGACTCAGAAGTAAGAAGGAGGTTCATTGTTCAAGGAACAGTGGGAAGGCCCACAAAGCTGAAGCAGAGAAAGCAAATGGAAAGGAGTAAAGGGGATCAAGGGGGATCAAGAGAGGGAGGCAGATATAGAAGGCCCCTAGATCATTGTAAGAACTTTGGTTTGTGCTCTGAGATGGGAAGCCACTGGAGTGTTTTGAACAGAGAGATGACATGATCTAAAGTCCTTTCTGAAAGAATCACTCTAGTTGCTACAAGGAGAAAAATCAAGTGAGTCTAGATTCCTAAAAGCCAAGTGAAAAAAAATACTTCAAAAGAAGAATGAGTCATGAACTGGGACAAATGCTGCCGTTAGGTCAAGTAAGATGAGTACTAAATGATTAGTTTTCCAACATGGAGGACACCAAAAACAGAAGCTATTTGGGTAGCATGGTAAGGAAATAATGTCCTTGGAGTGAGTTCAAGAGAGAATGGGGGAGAGAAATAGGAGACAAACAGAAGAGATGACTCTTTCAAGGAGTTATGCTATAAAGGGGAAGAGAAACGAGGTAGTAGCTGAGGGGTAAAGGGGTTATGAGGGTTTAGGATGGGGGGAAAATAAAGGCATGTTCATATGCTGATAAGAATAATCTAGTAGAGGAGAATTACTGAAACAATATTCTCAAGTAGGATAAAGGAGATGAGATTTAGGGCACAAGGGCAGGGTTTGTTCTTAGCCTAGAATATATTCATAGGAATAGACGTGGCAGAGTAATTGGCTTAATTACATGAAGAGTAGAGGTGGTTGTGGAGGCTTGTGGAAATTATCTGATTGCTTTAGTTTTCTTTTATGTATATATATAATATATATATTTTTTAATCTTAAGTAGGCTCTACACCCAACATGGGGCTTGAACTCATGACCCTGTGATCAACAGTCACATGCTCTACCAACTGAGACAGCAGGGGCCCCTGATTGCTTTAGTTTTCTTAGTGAAGGAACATAATCAACTGAGAATAAGGATGTGAGAAGAGATGCTAGATGTTTGAGGACAGACGTATTATAAAACAGTCCTCTAGGAGAATGGAAGAATTAATAGCCCAGGGATATTTGATATGGTTGCTGGACAGCATCAGGGCCCCTTGAGGAAGTGATCATGAATTTAAAGTGAAACCAGTAAGCATAGTTATGTTTTTTTTTCTCTAGCTATGTTCAATGTAGAAATGCTCGCACTGAGGCAGAGATCTAGATTTAATCTAGGATTACAATTTAGCCAAGAAAGTAAAATGAACTGAAAATGTGATAAAGGAACTGGGGGGAAATGCAAGGGTGTGGTTTTATTTATTGACCATGAAACAAACTGAATAGGTGGGTGGGAAATAAGTACAAGAGAGGGTGAGTGACATTTAAAAAAAAAAAGTGGATTGAAGATCATGGTGGGATCCAAGGATTATTTAGAGTCAGAGTGAGCCTGAAAGATAGGAATGTGATGTAATAAAACTTATGTGACTGTTGTCTGTACTCACCCTTCTTCTTGTGATGATGTGAGATAAAAGGCCTATGTAATGAGATGAAGTGAGGTGAATGATATAGGCATTGTGACATAGCATTACACTACCACTGACCTTCTGATGATAGGTCAGGAAGATCTCCTGCTGAACCAAGTTGACCATGGGTAATTGAAACCATGGAAATCTGAATAAGGGGGTACTAATGAGAATAAGGTGGGGGGACTACTGTATTAAGATAAAAGAGTTGCAGTTATTGGTAGTACAAGATTGAGAATATGAAAAAGGGAGCAAGTGACAGAGGAAAGATTAAATTACTATAGGAGGACAGGAACTGAGAGATCAGGGTACTAGAAGGATCATCCCTATGAATGCTAAAATCACAAGAATTATGACAGGAGTAGAGTTAGAGCAGCAGAAAGTCAGGAGCTGAAATTTGACTGAAACAACAGGAAATGGTAGTGGGTGGTATAATCTGATAACGTGAGATGCAAAACTGAGCATTTTGAGAAGGGGATGAAAAAATGTCTGGAAGCACCTATTAGAATCAAGAAGGGGTCATCGACTCCCCCCTCTTGTCCCAGTGGTACTAGGAGAGTGAGAGAGAAAACTGCCACCACCAGCCATACCTGTGTTCTGCCCACCACACTCCCAAATAAACACCGTTCTTCCTCATTTTCCTTTACATCTTGGCCGTCACTATCTGATTCATCAAAACTATCAAAAAGAAGTGAGGAAATTCAAAACCCTCTGATACATCACAAGTACTTTTTAAAGTATCATATTGATTCAGTCCCTATGTAGATCAAGCTATCATATTATTACTAAAGGGTTTTCCAATTCTTGGCAAAGTATAGGATTTTCAAAATTTTATAATTTAATAGATATATGTTACAGTTAGGGGAAGAAGACATACAGATGGCCAAAGGACACATGAAAAGATGCTCAACATCACTAATCATAAGGGAAATGCAAATCAAAACCACAATAAGATATCATCTCACACCTGTCAGAATGGCTAAATTCAAAAACACAAGAAACAAGTGTTCGCAAGGACATGGAGAAAAAGGAATCCTTGTGCACTGTTGCTGGGAATGCAAACTGGTGCAGCCCCTGGGGAAAACAGTATGGAGGTTCCTTAAAAAGTTAAAAATAAGGGGCGCCTGGGTGGCTCAGTCGGTTAAACGTCTGCCTTCAGCTCAGGTCATGATCATGATCCCAGGTCCTGGGATGGAGCCCCACATTGGGCTCCCTGCTCAGCGGGAAGGCTGCTTCTCCCTCCTCCACTCTGCCTACTTGTGTTCCCTCTCTCACTGTCAAATAAATAAAAACTTTATAAAAAAAAAAGTTAAAAATAGAAGTACCAGTAACACACTACTGGATATTTACCCAAAGAATACAAAAACACTAATTCAAAAAGATATATGCACCCCTCTGTTTACTGCAGCATTATTTGCAATAGCCAAATTATAGAAGTGGCCGAAGTGGCCATTAATAGATAAATGGATAAAGAAGATACACACACACACACACACACACACACACACACACACACACACAATGGAATATTACTCAGGCATAAAAAAAAGAATGAAATCTTGCCATTTGCAACAACATGGATAGAGCTAGAGAGTATAATGGTAAGTGAAATAAGTCAGAGAAAGACAAATACCACATGATTTCACCATCTGTGGAATTTAAGAAAGAAAGAAAACGAACAAAGAAAAAAGAGACAAACCAAAAAATAGACTCTTAACTACAGAGAACTAAGGCTACCAGAGGGGAGGTGGCTGGGGCAATGGGTGACATAGGTGATGGGGATTAAGAGTATACTTATCCTAATGGGCACCGAGTAATGTGTAGAATTGTTAAATCACTGTATCGTACACCTGAAACTAACACTATATGTTAACTATATTGGAATTTAAATACCTAAATAAACAGATTTTAAAATAAATAAAGTTAAGGGGGATTTATTGTTACATGAAATCTTCCTACTCTTTCCTTCCGTTCGGCTTCCCTCCCAAGTCGCCCCCTCACTCACTCACTCTTCCCTTGCTATGCTGACCGCAAACGTCCATTAAAGCAACTGCATACATCTCTTCACCGCACCTGCAGCCCTTAAAGTTCAAACATGACACGCATCACCCCCAATTACCATCTTTAACAAATATTGAGTGAACTTCCACTTCATGCAAGAACCTGTGCTGTGGAACATTCCAATAGGCCCTGCTTGTTTAGACTTCTAGGGAAGAAAGTAAGTAGACATGCAAACAAGTTAAACTACCCACCAGATGAAAACAAGGGCTCTAACACGTTTAAGTGTATGCTGAAGGAGCGGGGCAGCTTCCCAACCACAGTGACGTCCGCCCTTCTAGAACCACCACCATTTCCGAGGCACCGACAGACCCAACCCCGTCACCCTTCTGCTCCTTTACTGTCTGGCCCAGTCACCTCGCTGCCCCTTCTGGAACCTTCCTCCATCTCCATAACTGTTCTACTTTGTCCCTCGCACCGTGCTTCGCGCTCCTCCCTCAATATCCGAGGCTCTACTCTCTCAACAAGTCTTGCTTCCCCACCTCTGTCCCCTGAGGGTCCCACCGTGGACCCCCTGGGGCTCCCAGGGGTGTCTCCCTCCTCCCGCCTCACGGCCTGAGGGCCCTAGTCCTCCGGGATCAGTATGTCCTTGCCGCAAGCCCCACAGTCCCTCGCGCAGCCGCGCGTCCTCTCTCCACCGCCTTCCGGGACTCCCACGCGGCGAGGCCCCGCCCCCAGGTCACCTGACCGAGGCCGACCCTCCGCCCACCGAGCCCTGGGCGCTGGTCGAGTGCGGGACCCGGACTGCCGCGGCTTCCTCTACCACCGCCGCCGCCGCGGTGCAGGGGCTCCGGGGCCGCGGGGAGCGGCTGAGCTCGCCGCCGCCTCCGAACCGACTGGGCAGCATTACGGCCCCGCCGCTCTACCCCACCTCACAAGGGCCTGTGACCTCACCCGGCCGGGCTCGGCGGCCTGGACCCGAATGGAGGGGCTGCTCCCCGCGGACTCTCCTCTGGGCACCTCAGTTTCGCCCTCCATCCTGCACTGCCTACCCTTCCTGCTGCTCTCCTCATTCTCTGTTACGCTGTCCCGCCCTAGTGTGACCGCTTTTCAATCTTCTCTTCTATCCATCCTTTGAATACTTCCCGCCCTCCCTTATAAAACATTCCATCCTTCTTGGTTTCTACTATATAACGGACTTCGGCGCAAGGTCCCTTGTTCCACTACTTTGCTGAAATTTGTTCCAGGCTGCCTGCCTTTCAGAAGGCTAACACTTCCTTTGGGAGGAGATACTTTGTTTTTCTTTGGAAATCAGCTTCTTGTGTGTGTGCATCCTGCAGACCAGATGATATTGGTAAAAGACACAAAGCGATTTTTCATAGCTTTCCCCGATTATTATGTCACTAAAATTTAGGAATCCAATTCAGTGAAATTAATCATTTTTAAGGTTTGCTAAACTAAACTGTAAGTGTTCTGTCAAGCAAAGAGCGTTTTGCAATATTTTCCCCAGAAAGCCCACGATTTGAGGTATATGTTCTTTACGCAGAGGTAAATTCATTCACATTAATTGATTCATTGTTGGTGGATCTCCGTTAACATTGTGGTGAACAGCATGGGCTTTAGAGACAGATCTATTCAAATTCAATTATTCAGCCAATTATCTGAATTACTGTATGCAGTGGAGCAAACTTCTAAGGCTCTCTAAGCCCCAATTTTCTCATTCTTTCAGGATTGTGATAATTCAAAAATGTATATGTAGTGCTCAATAAATGCTAAAATAATTCCTTCAGAGATACTACTGTGCCTGTTTGTATCTTAAATCCTGCTCTGTAGGTATTCTTTAGTACTTTTAACATGTATGTGGATTATCTCCCATAATAGTCTATAAATAATCTGAGTGCTGAGACCATGTCCTTTTTTTTGTAAACACCCCACCCTCCATTCCCTACTTCCCCACCCCCCTGCACTGTTTACAGTCATCTCTATTAAGGGACTCAGCCCGTTTACCACCTATTCATAAACCATCAACTTCTAATGTGTAAGGATTATAATTGTTTCAGTCTGTGTGTTGATCAACAGATTGTGGATGCTTCACAAATATTGAACACTTGTGGGTTTTAGTACTGAATTTATTGACGAGTTAGTTTCTGTATTAGTTGGTTTCACAGACCCCACCCCCCCAAGTAGCACCAAGAGTATATTGGTTACTATTAGATTCTTTTACCAGTAACAGAAAATCCCTAAATAATAGTGGCCTAAGCAAGATAGAATTTTACTTCTCACATTTAGGGGATTCAGAAATAGCCACTTGGGAGGCAAGATAATTGTTTACCACAGTTGCAGGCACACCATCTTCTATTTAATTGCTCCATTGGCTTTCATTCCAGTGGCAGCTTAAGGGAGGTATGACAGAGTACCCCTCAATCAGACAAAAGCCTCTGTAAAGATTTTAAGGTTATGCTTCTTGGATCCTCTCGTTCAAATAATACGGCTTCGAAGAAGTTTAAGGCTTTTGTCCTTCTGCAGAAGCCCAAGGTACAAAAAGATTTAGCTCAAAGATATTTATGGATAGGGCTCTTACCTAACGGACCGAAACCCAGAAAGATTCACAGGAGATTTGTAATTTTTTAGACTATTGTATTGTCAGAAACCCTGCCAGCTTGGGCTGAAAGAGTCCAAGTACAAAAAGGAAAGAGGCCTTTGGGACCCCAAGTTCTGTAAGCAGGAAGCAGGCTGAGAAAACTACTGAGATGTGAACACATGCTACCTTTAATAGAAAAAAGACTTACGGGGTAAAACCAGGAGCCTAGAGGGTGGAACCAAAATCCATGAAAAATTATTCCCAGGCCTTGAATGTGGAACTATAAACCTGTACCCAGTGACCTGCTGTGGACCAGGGACTTCTGTGAACCTCCTGTTTTCTGACTATTGGAACAGGAGTGTCTGTAGTAGTTACCCTAACTTTTACATTGGTTGTTGTAGGAAGGAAGCATATAGCTTTTTTCTGTAGGACTTCAAATTGAGAGGTACTGTACTCAAGTGGCTGAATATAAGGAAATATATCCAAAAAGCTTTGTCTGCCCCAAGACCTATTTAGAGGACAAGACTCTGAATTTTGAGTGAATGCTATAACGAGTTAAGACTCTGGGGTCTTGGGAGGGGTGAGTGCATTTTGCGTATGGGAGGACTATAAATAATTTGTGACTAGAGGATGGACTGTGGCAGTTTTAAAATATGTCCACAAATTCTTTGGTGTATTAGTTTCTTCTTCTTACTGTAACAAATTACCACAAGCTTAGTGGCTTAAACAACAATTTATGATCTTACATTTCTAGAGATCTGAAGTGCAAAATTGGTCTTACAGGGCTAAAATCAAAGGCTGCATTCCTGAAGGCTCTAGAGGAAAATCTGTTCCTTACCTTTTTCAGCTTCTAGAAGCTATATGCATTTCTTGACTCATGGCCACCTCATCTGACCTGTTCCCATCATTACATATCCTACTCTCATTCTGACACTCTACCTTCCTTTTATAAAAACCTTTATGATATTAAGGCTACCCAGATAATCCATGAAATTTCCCTATTTCTGTCCTTAATCACACCAACAAAATCCTTTATTCCATGCAAGGTAACATATTCACTGGTTCTAGGGATTAGAACGTGGATATCTTTGGGACGGGGTAGGCAGGGGTAACAATTCTATCTACTTCAATGCTTGTATCTTCAAAAGATGGCATCGAGTCTACTCTTCTTGAATGTGGGCTGGATGTAGAAGACTACTTACAATGACTAGAGTATGGCAGAAGTGATAATATGACGCAAAACTAAGTCATAGGGGCGCCTGGGTGGCTCAGTCGGTTGGGTGTCCACCTCTTGATTTCAGCTCAAGCCATGATCTCAGGGTCCCGAGACCAAGCCCTGCATCTGGCTCCATGCTCAGTGGGGAGTCTGCTTGAGATGCTCTCTCCCTCTCTGTCTGTCCCTCCCCCGTTCATGCTTGCTTGCACTCTCTCTCTCTCTCTCAAATAAATCTTTAAAAACAAAAAACTAAGTTATAGGGGTGCAGTAGGTTAAAGGACTGACTCTTGGTTTTGGCTCAGGTCATGATCTCAGGGTCATGAGATCATGCCCCATGTCAGGCTCTGTGCTCCACACAAAGTCTGCTTAAGACTCTCTTTCCCTCTCCCCCTCCCCCACTCTCTCTCTCTCAAGTAAATAAATAAATCTTAAAAAAAAAAAAAACCTAAGTCATAAAAGACATTGCAGCTTCCTCCTTGCTCTCTCTTGGATTACTCACTTAGGGAGAAGCTAGCTGACATGCCACAGAAACTGCAAGATAGTGTTTGCTGTTTTAAGCTAATAAATAGTGGGGTAATTTGTTATGTAGCAATAGATAACTACTATAATCCCTTAGGTCACATCCTGATCCATGATGTCTGCTTAAATTCTAGCTATTATCTCTACATTCCAGCCTTCCTGAAGAAGGAAGGGGAGAAGAAAGGCATGCTCCCTCCCTTAAGTAGCATTTACTGGAAGTTGTATGCACCTCTTTCATTTACATCTCACTTCTTTGAGATGGACATGGCACACCTAGCTGCAAGGGAGGCTAGGAAACAGGATTTATTCTGGACAGCCATGTGTCCAACTGAAAATTAGGAGTTCTAATATTATGTGAGAAAGGGAAAACAGGGGGGCACAATTAACAACCTCTGTCACAATTAGCGACTCTTATAATGGATGATTATGAGTCGGGAAAAGCAAAGTCTAGCATACGTCCATCAACATTGTTCCTTTTTCTTAACAAAGTATTTTCATTGGCCACCAAATGCTATTTACACACCCAGCACTCTGCTCTCTCCAAAGAATCATGCCAATTGTGTATGAGTCATAGGAAAACCCAACTAATATATAACATAAACCACAATGAATGGTGAAATTTTTTAAAAAGATTTATTTATTTATTTGAGAGAGAGAATGAGATAGAGAGCATGAGAGGGGGGAGGGTCAGAGGGAGAAGCAGACTCCCTGCTGAGCAGGGAGCCCGATACGGGACTCGATCCTGGGACTCCAGAATCATGAACTGAGCCGAAGGCAGTCGCTTAACCAACTGAGCCACCCAGGCGCCCGAAATTTTTTTTTCTTACAAAGTTCTTTTCAGGGACAACAATAAAGAATAATTTCCTGGGGAGATTTTGCTTAAAGGCTCTTAAATATCCTAAATGTTGATTTCTAGATTTATATTCTATAAGCATGCTTTGATGCACTGTCAGAAAATACACAGCTGATGGAAATTGTTTCCTCTGTGTAAGAGACTGGAGAGAACTCGCTATGACAGCAGTTGCAGGGAACACAATCATGTTCCTGACAATTTTCTTTTCACATACTAATCATTCTTGGGTAGCCACATTAAGTGGACTTTTAAATTTTTATTTAACAATATAGTTAACCCCCAAAGGATCACAGGGAAAGAGGGGAAAAAATAAAACAAGGCGAAACCAGAGAGGGAGACAAACCATAAGACACTCTTAATCATAGGAAACAAACTGAGGGTTGCTGGAGGGGAGGGGGTTGGGGGATAGGGTAACTGGGTGATGGACATTAAGGAGGGCATGTGATTTAATAAGCACTGGATATTATATAAGTGGATGAACCACAGACCTGTACCTCTGAAACCAGTAATACATTATATGTTAATTAACTGAATTCATATTAAAAAACAGGATAAAATAAGACTTTTTTTTTTAAAGATTTTATTTATTTATTTGAGAGAGAATGAGAGACAGAGAGCACGAGAGGGAAGAGGGTCAGAGGGAGAAGCAGACTCCCCGCCGAGCAGGGAGCCCGATGCGGGACTCGATCCCGGGACTCCAGGATCATGACCTGAGCCGAAGGCAGTCGCTTAACCGACTGAGCCACCCAGGCGCCCCTAAAATAAGACTTTTAAGTAGAAAAAAAACCCAATATAGTTAACCCCTATCACAAGCATTTAAAACTACCTCCTTGTATGCTTTAGTCAAACTACAAAAAGTTAGAAATATGTATTTCCAGAAATATATTACAAAACCAAATAGAAATTATTTTTCAACAAGTATTAAATGGCTTCCTTGCAAAGCATATGCTATCGTTTCCTTACATCACTGTGAAAAATGAGTGCACTGTGGCTCCTACTATAAAGTTCAGACTACAGAGGCCAAGAGTTGGGCGATTACTAATGTGATTTGACATATAGCTTTTCATTTCATTTTCACATAGAGTCCTCCATTTTCATCCAGACATTTAGTCATCAGTTGCCATGACATAAATAAAACATAGTGACTCTTACAAAATTTCACCATAAAAGGACTCAGTCTATGTTCACGTAATCTTTTTATGATGTCATGCACTATAATGTGTTTTTAAAAATGTACATTATGTAAGGAATGCAAGACTCAAAGGCAAAGATTGAGTGTCCTGTAAAGTAACTTCAATCCCACACTATTGAGGCTCAGTACATTTTAAATAGCAAAGTGAAGTTACAAATTCTAAAGTCTTAGGCTATAGAATGATAGTGCAAATAATGAAGATATTGATCCCATCCCCTGTGAATAAAAGTTCTTCTTAGATGCCTGCCAGGGCTCCTGTTAGTTGTTGTTTTTGCCTGTGATTTTGATCTATTACTTCTTTTAGTTTTTCATGGGAATTGGTGGCTGACACGGAACCTAAGAAGCCTTTGATCACTTAACTTGGAAAATGGATCAAAAGTAGATTTTCATTTTATGTGGGTAGATATTTGGTTTTCTTAATCTACCAGCCAAGCTCTGTTCATAATTTTTAGTAACTGAGCTCACTTACTGCAAACTTATTAAGCCAGAAGGATAGGTATGTGACTCTTTATGTCAGTGGTTCTTTTTTTTTTTTTTTAAAGATTTTATTTATTTATTTGACAGAGAGAGACACAGCTAGAGAGGGAACACAAGCACGGAGAGTGGGAGAGGAAGAAGCAGGCTTCCTACGGAGCGGGGAGCCCGAGGTGGGGCTTGATCCCAGGACCCTGGGATCATGACCTGAGCCGAAGGCAGACGCTTAACGACTGAGCCACCCAGGCGCCCCAATGTCAGTGGTTCTTAGACTGGAGTATGCCACAGAATCACCAGGAAGGCTTACTGAAAGAGAATGCTGGGCTCCACTCTCAGGTTTTCTGAGTTAGTAGTTCTGGGGTGTGGCCTTTGCATTTTCATTACCAACAATGTTAGTAAACTAAAAATTCCCATATGATACAGAGGCCACTCGTCCTGGGACCACACTCTGAGACTTAATTCCTTAAATAAAAGTTGGGCACTTAAATGATCCTGTAAATAATTTGCCATTAAGCCTTTATTGTACCGATTTATGCCTCCTGCAAACAAAACCGAGGCTAAATTGACAGTCTGTTCTATTGAGGTTGCACAAGTTCTAAAAAATCCCCAAATAAAAAAGCAAAACAACTCTAACTTAGAGCGTAATAACCTACTGACTTTGAAAATGTTATTAAAGTCTAAAGAAAAACTCTGGGTTCTGGACCGAACTTCAGTTCCCATAGCAGTCATCATTCGGTTACATTTGGAAACATGCTTGTTCTAAAATAATCATTTTTGAGGCAATGACACTTACTCTTTTCACCCAAAGAAAACAGAAAGTACAACACAGGAAGAACTGGGCAGCCTTAGGTCAATTCATTTTGGAAAGTACATTTAATTCACTGTTGCACAACTCAAACAGAGGGGGTGGTTGGGAAGTCAGGAAGGCACTTAAGTCATTTCAACCAGGAATACTTAACAAAGCGAAGAATCTTGAAATCATGGATGGTCTAAGAATATCTGAGAGGTAAAGAACTGACTCCTTATGTGACAATTTGTCAGGAATGTTCAAAGCTTCCCGTTACTGTCCACCGACCCTGAGACTGAACATAAATTATCTCCAGATGAGCTGAGCATGAATAACCTTTTGGGGCTGTGCCAATGCCAAAATACTATTTAGACGTTCACCCTACATGAGGCCAGAACTGACTGCACTTTGTTATCTCGTGAACAGGTCCCCCCACATACAGACAAAGGCTTAGAAGCCTTGTTCCAGAAGCTCAGACAAGAGTCCTACCAGTTTTTCTTTTATCTTTTAAATATGTGTTCTTCCTCCTTTGATACAATTTCTTCATATAAACCATCTTATCTAAAGAAAATGTCCAACTACTACCCTAATGGACTCTTGTCTCAGTAGGCAAAAGGTATAGTTAGGTTTGAAACTTCTTGGATTCAACCCTCAACTGTACTACCATCCCCTTCAGTAAACAGTAATCCATGGATGAGACAAGGCTCAGTCATTTGCCCCATTCCTAATTCCAAAAGCTTATTCTCAGTGTTAACCCATGGATACAGAATACATATTTCAGCTACTTCTTATAGATGCCTTTTCCTTATATGTGGCTGCAAATGTGTGCAAAGTGAAATAAGAAATAATAAACTAAGTGGAGCTTGAGTGCTACATCAGGAGATGTAACTGCTAACAAATGTCAGGGAAGGGGCTCTGAGAGAGGATAAAATGAGGCTCTTTTGTTGAGAAAGGTGATGTGGAATGACATCTGCTCTTGCCAAAGCCAGGTCTCTCAGATCTCCCAACTAAAACAACAAACAGTAACATCTCACAGAATCTTGACTCCATGCTTGATGCCACAGGAAGTCCCAGCATCTTAGAATATCAACACCAAAAGAGACCTTCTAGAGTGACTGGTCCAGACCTATCATTTTCCAGACTAGAAAATTGGGCCCCAAGGAGAAGAAAGAGACTCGCCTTAATTAAGGTTAAAGATTCCTTAGCTGCAACACTGAGGCCAGGACTTAGATTTTCTGATCATCAGACCACTGTCTACAGGTCCTTCCCTTTTTCTTGATGGAATGGGGGTAAGGATGGTTGTTAATGTTAGACTAAGGTAAACACCAAAGGAGCAAACAGCTATGGCTAGGAAAAAAGAACTGCCTGTATCCCACCTCCTCAGAAAAGGTCCAGCATGCCCATGGGTCCATCCCCACAGCCTTCCAGGATGAGAGAGCCCTTACAGACCCAGCAACAGAGCAGCAACTTCCTATGAATGACACCAAGTGGGAGGGTCTATATCCAGTCCAAGTCTGTGTGGTTTTTTTTTTTAACACTCTTCTTCCTCACCACCAAATAAAGTTACAAATATAATGCAAGTGTGATTATATACATACTCCTTTAGATTAAGCAAGCCTCATCACGGTTTCAGGTGACCCAATGAGAAAAATAAAATAAAATTGCACTTCTGGCCTCTCGGATTAAAGACTGAGTTAAAATGAGGTTGCCCAGCCCACAGGAGAATAGGCCACACATGCTGACACAACTGACCCAGCATGCCAAATGTGGCACTTATGCCCAGCGGACTCGGAGAGGCACGGGAACGATTCCTTCACCCAAGGACAGCCAAGAGGTAGATAAATGAAATCAGCCGCATGGATGGATGGATGTAGCACACAGAAGCACCAGGTTGGGTGTGTGGAGGTGCCCTGGACCAGGGGCGGAGGGCCTGAAGCATGGGGCCAGACCACTGGCTCTAATCACAGCACTCTCCCTGGGAGGAGAAGTGGTCATGAAAGAAATCCCCAGGATGTAGCAAATGTCTACAGCAGCGGGAGCGTGGAAGTAGAAGGTAGAGAAGCAATGCTGGTCTAAGGGTGATGCACTTCTTCTAAAGGAACTTCTAGGGTGGAGCTGCCGATGAGACAAATATGAAGGGTGATGATGATGAACTGGGAGACCGTGGCACATTCATCCAGGCCATGCGTGACCCCTGAGTGGCCCTACCATCCTCACTCCCCCAGAACTGCTAGCAAGAACTCCCCTCATGAGAGAACCATACTGGATTGAGGTGATGGCAAAAGGCACAGGCAACTCTGAAAGTTCAGCTTGCCTCCGATTTCTCCTTCAGCCTGAGAGAAGGGAAAGGAGATAAAGGCCCAGATGACACAACAAGGCTGCCAAGCCCAGCAGTTGCTATCAGGGCTCCTGAGCATCAGGCCCAAGAACCATGAACTCAAAGTAGAGTCAAGGTCCCTTCCTCTGGAATGGGAAGCTCAGCCCTGCCCTCCTCTTCAGGAAGAAATGGCTGGAAAAAGAAAGCTGGCTTCTCACTGAGGTAATGTAGAACACCTGCTCAGCTGTGTCAGTCACCCTCAGGTTAAGCAGGAAGAATCCCTGAAGGAGGCATTCTGTGGACGGCTGAGGAGCTCCGCTTACCTGGGACATACCACAAGTTTTAAATTACACATTCCCCCACACGCAGCACACTCACACGGACACACGCACGGGAACCCACACTTCCACAGACTGATGTTCTTCCGAACCACCCCGCACCCAGCCCCCAATCCTGCCCCACAGATATCGTTCCCTGTAAACATGACAGCAGAGATGTCCACAATTCTGGGACAGCCTGATAGTGATCTGAGGATGACTCCTTGTCATTAAGTGCCCCGGTACGTGATATTGGTGAAGGTGGATGTGGCCTCTTTGTACAGTGGGTTGTTGGCCTGTGGAGAGAACAGAGAAGCAGTGAATTCCTCACCTCTCCCTTACCCTCAAGGATTACATTTCATCTGAAAAGTCTACCCAAGACACCCTTCTCTGGGATATACCATTGACGAACCACTTAATGCTCATTGTACCCCATATTCACCCTTAAGATGGGAATGGATAGGAAATAAGAGCAGAGAGAAGATGGAAAGCCATCCTACTGCTATTTCTAAGGGGCTGAATCCAGCCCATTATTTTTTGGGGGATCACCAAACATTTCAGGATCTCTTTTTGCCAGTATCGATTTCTTGCCTCTCTCCTGAACACTCTCTTTTGCCCTTCTCCCCATTTTTCCTTCCTTGTGACCATGCTGGGGGAAGTGGGCAGAGACGGGAAATGTAGCAGGTGGTAGCTGAAACCGAGAGGACAGCTTTTGCTCAAAATAATTTTAATTTGTTCTCATCTCATCCCTCCAAGCACTACCCACAAATTATCATGTTAGCAAGAAAAAATAAACCCTCACTGGGTTTCCCAAATTCTTTTCTTTTCTTTTTTTTTTTTTAAGATTTATTCACTTATTTGGAGGGGGCAGGGGTAGAGAGAGAGAGTCTCAAGCCTCCCCCTGGACATGCATGGAGTTAAACAGCCATTTGGAAGGTCCAGAAAAAAGTTAAAATGTGGAAGATGAACCAAAGAAGAAGAGAGTAAAATTAAGTATACAGAAAGTTCTCAGTAGACGATTGTTTCATTTAATTCTCTCAGGATAAACTGCAGGGAGGATATTTTTTTAAGATTTTATTTATTTATTCATTTGACAGAGAGAGAGAGAGTGCACACAAGTGGAGGGAACAGCAGAGGGAGAGGGAAAAGCAGACTCCCTGCTGAGCAGGGAGCCCAACGAGGGGCTCGATCCCAGGACCCTGGGATAATAACTTGAGCTGAAGGCAGACGCCTAACTGACTGAGCCACCCAGGCACCCCAAGGATATTTTTTAAGAGGCTGGCCCAAAAAGTAATTCCTATCATAACTTAATTCCCTCCCATAATCGGGGTTAGCTGCTTAAGCTCACTGTGCTGTTTCCTTACCTATAAAATGGGAAAAATAATGCTGCCTCCTATCTAGGGCTGTTACAGGGATGGAAGAAGTTAATACCTAAAAATCATTTAGAACAGTTCCTAGTATATGGTGAATCCTCAGCAAAAGTTAGCTCTTTTTTTTTAATTTCCTGTTTGTGTTTAATGCTTTGGACTTCATCCGTATATAATGTATTATATGTTCTCAGTGTAGGATTCTCAAGTTTGTCCTATCTTCTTCAACTGGAGAAGTCTCTTTTTCATTGCATCAGTGTCCAGAGCAGAGCTGGGCCCTACCTGTGTTCAGTCAGTACTCACTGACATGACTCATCGTCACTATGTGGTAGAGAGAGAATCGGGTGGTTTCCAGGTATAATAAGGACAATGGGACCATCTCCTAATTTCCAGAACAGAGGCTAACTGGGAAATTATGGGCTAGCTGAACCTGGCCACTCTATGCATCTGCAGCTTCCACTTGAGGCTCTCAAACCAATGACTTGAGAAAATGCCCAGCCCAGCCTCTTACTGTGTCCCATTTTGCTCTGGCTCTCTCTTCCTCAAATTTAGCAAACTCCTTCCGGTCATGGATGGTGATGAGGAGCTTCCAGATGAGCAGAGTAGCAAGGCCGATGAGCAAAATGGCCCCCATCACTGAAAGCAGGACCACCAGGATGTCAGGACCCTTGGGACACTCTGTCAGGAGAGAGCACAGAGCAGAGAGGTTGTGAATGTAGCAGGAATCACTTAAACTGGCTATGAATAGATCTTCTTGACCAAGAAAGAAATTACTAGAAAGTTCTCTAAAGGAAACAGGACTTAGGAAATACACCAACTAATTTTTTAAAGGAGGGGGTGCCGATCTTTAAGACAGCAGTAATCTGTCCTGAGTGGTTTAAGTCAGAGGTCATAAGCAGGTCACCCCTGGCAGAATTGAACCTATGTAAGTGTTCATTAAAAATCTGATTTTATGTTAACTACACTGGAGTTAAAATAAAAACTTAATAAAAAATTTTGATTTTGTTGGCAACATTGAATAATCAGGAGATTCTCCCCCTTGAAATTTCAGATTCTTCTTTTTCTCTTTAGAAAAAAAAAATCAAAAGGTCTGGAAACACTGAACCCACAGGGCAGCCCTGGTGAGATGGGAGGAGCAGCTGTCCCCATTAGATGGGACACATTTTCTAGTTTGCCAGAGTTCTCACCATCCTCTTTTCTCCACTAAACAGAGGCAACAGGTAACATCATTGAGGCCATGCTACCTTGAGCTCTGGAGTTAGCCTGCCTGGGTTCAAATCCTGGCTTACCACTTACTTTGCTATGGGACCTTCGATAAATTATTTCACTTTTGTGGGTGTCTGTTTCCTATTTCTCCATATATTTAAAGAACTCAGAAGACTGCCTGGCACAAACTCAGTGCTCAATAAATATCAGCTACTGTTCTTACTGGCCTTCCTGTTATATATGACTGTTTTCACTAAGTTATGTACCTAGCTCCTGTAGGCATTTGTTACCCTGATTTAGATACGTATATCCCTGAGGGCTGGAAACCTAATGACCTTGTTAGCACACTTAGAGACCAGGAGGCCTGCCAACCAAGAGAATATTTCAGGCTCCTTCCCAAAATATTTCGTCATCTAAAATCTCAACCCTATTGAGAGCTGACTTCCTGTTCAAACCCAGTCAACAACCAACACAGACAGAGGTGCGTCACCCTTCTGAGGGCCAAGCTGAGTGTGCTCCACAGAGCTCTGCTTCCCATAAACCACAGGTGTCTGATGGGTGACCTCACTCCAGTGACTTCTCGGGTGTTATGTAATTAGGTGTTTGGATATATGAATATTGATGGGTCTGGAGAGGAGGTCACACCCACTTTCCGCACTGTCTCCCACCTTCTTCTCTAAACATATACTCTGTGCTCACCACACATGACCCAAAAACAACCACCAACACAAACCCAAGCTGGCTTTTTCCCAAGCCACCAAATTATAACCTGTCTGTAATTAAAGAAGCATCTGCAGAGAGGCTCTGAGGTCCCAGTGTCTGAGTTCCCAGGAGTGAAGGGTCCCAGTTCTTCTGGGAAAAACAATTACAAAGCCTCTGGAAGATAGGGCTGACCCTCAAACCTCAGAGTAAAATCTCTTCAATTCTGTATGCCAGTATGGACAGGACAGGTGGAATGTCAAGAGATCTTCAGGGAAAAGCATCTGTTAAGCATTTGTCCTTAAGGGGGTGGATGGCAGGCTTCCTGGAAGCAGAGGACAAGATCAGGTAGTCTCTAGAGAGCTCTCCTAGCCACAGTGATGAGGACCCGTGGTGGGGACCTGAAGTCAAGAAAGATTGGGTGGGGGCGCCTGGGTGGCTCAGTTGGTTAAGCGACTGCCTTCGGCTCAGGTCATGATCCTGGAGTCCCTGGATCAAGTCCCGCATCGGGCTCCCTGCTCAGCAGGGAGTCTGCTTCTCCCTCTGACCCTCCCCCCTCTCATGTGCGCTCTCTCTCTCTCTCTCTCAAATAAATAAATAAAATCTTTAAAAAAAAAGAAAGTGGTGGGACTAGCAGATTATACAAAAGTATAGGAAGTCCAGTTAAATGTGAATTTCAGATAAACAATGAATAACTTTTTAGCCTAAGTATGTACTAAATATTGCATGGTGTATACTGTATTTTCCAGGAAACCCTATGTGAGAGTGATGAGGACCCAGCTCAGGGGATCCCACTCTGTGCAGGCTGAACACCACCCAGCCAATGCCAAGCCCTTTGGTAGTGCTCTCTCTACTGCCCTGAAATGGTCCAGCCCTTCAGGGAGAGCATCTACAAGGGCAAGAGATAGAGAAGAGAATGAGAATAATCCTCTATACTCCAGGACCTCAAGTGCTACATTCTGCTTGAAGCCAGAGCACCTGAAAATGGTTGGAGGTGGTGGGTGAGAGGAGAGGCAGAACTTGGAATTCCGGGGCAACAAGATATTAAATGTAGGTCTAGGATCCCATTTCCCAACGTAGAGGAAGGGGTCCACATCAGAAAAGTTACCCCCCCTCCCGGGGTTATTTGTACCAGCTCAGGTTATCACCATCTTTATTCCCCACAACTCCAGGTAAGGAGATCCAGTCTAAGAACATCAAGCCAAAAGATTTTGGTAAGTGATATAGCAGAAGCATCAGTAAGGATTATTGCAGCAAAGACATAAAGTAATGTTAAACCCAAAAGCAAGAACATACCACCCTTCTGAAAGGAGAAAGGACAAAGGTACAGATATGGTGGGTGTAGAAAAATCCATGAAATGTGTTAACACGGGTAGATGGGAAAGTGTGGGGGGTCATGGCCAAATAATCCACATCTACTCCTCCACAGATACATATCCAGACTCTTCCCTTTCCCCTTCCCATGTTAGCTTTCCCTTGAGTCAGTAAATAAAATGAAGGCCATACCCTTTCTTTACCACCCTTCTTCCTTCTAAAGGTGAGAGCCCTGCAAGTCTGGTGAACAATATCACAGATGGGGGCACCACGTTTCCTCTACCCATGGAGCCAACAACACCCTGGCTGACACAGGTGTAGCAGAGCTTCTTCCCCCTTTCGCCCCCTTCCTTCTCCAAGCAGCCCAAGTCCCCCTAGCAGGTACCGAGTGGTATACAAGCCTGCCTGTCTCCTAGGAATAATCAGTCCTATGAATTCACTCAAAAACCACTTATCAAGTATCTTCTCTGTCAATGACTGAGCCAAGTATGGATATAATGATAGATAAGACAGTCCCTGTGTTCACGGAGCTTGTGATCTCCTGAGGGGGATGGGTGATGAAAGAAGCAATTTAATGGTGTGATGAAGGCACTTCTAAGGGAAGCACAGCTGCTCGGAGCCCCCAACCGAATCAGCAGCATGGATGCCGGAGGAGGTCTGAGAAGGCTCATTGAGGGAAGTGATGTGTCCAAAACAGAGGCACTCAAATACTGGGGTGTTTCACAATTGCCAGGAGCACTAATCAAGAACACAGAGGCTCATGGAAGTAGGACGGGGCTCAGGACTCTGGGTTCTTTTTAACAAGGGGGAACATACAAAAGTTTGAGACCCACTTTCCTAAAGCAGGGGCCAGCAAACTATGGTCTGGGAGCCAAATGTGGCTTGCCATCTGTTTTTGTAAATATGCTTAGGCTCATGCATTAAATATATGCTGCTTTCCTGTTACAATGGCAGAGGAGTCATGGCAGAGACCACATGGCCCACAAAGCCTAAAATATTTAACATCTGGCCCTTTGCAGAAAGAGTTTGCTGGACCCTGGTCTGAAGAAAGATCTGAAGAAATTCCTACAGCTGTTAAGAATGTCAAGCAACGGGGC
>NW_027397112.1:10108385-10162686 GCF_003265705.2 Callorhinus ursinus
TAGAGTTGAGGGTCCATTTCCGGGCTCTCGATTCTGTTCCATTGATCTATGTGTCTGTTTTTGTGCCAGTACCATACTGTCTTGACGATGACAGCTTTGTAGTAGAGCTGGAAGTCCGGAAATGTGATGCTGCCAGCTTTCCTTTTCTTTTTCAATATTCCTCTGGCTATTCGGGGTCTCTTCTGGTTCCATACAAATTTTAGGATTATTTGTTCCATTTCTTTGAAAAAAGTGGTTGGTATTTTGATGGGGATTGCATTGAATGTGTAGATTGCTCTAGGTAGCATTGACATCTTCACAATGTTTGTTCTTCCAATCTATGAGCATGGAACGTTTTTCCATTTCTTTGTGTCTTCCTCAATTTCTTTCATGAGTATTTTATAGTTTTCTGAGTACAGATCCTTTTCCTCTTTGGTTAGATTTATTCCTAGGTATCTTATGGTTTTGGATGCAATTGTAAATGGGATCGACTCTTTAATTTGTCTCTCTTCTGTCTTGTTGTTGGTGTATAGGAATGCCACTGATTTCTGTGCATTGATTTTATATCCTGCCCCTTTACTGAATTCCTGTATGAGTTCTAGCAGTTTTGGGGTGGAGTCTTTTGGGTTTCCCACATAAAATATCATATCATCTGCAAAAAGTGAGAGTTTGACTTCCCCTTTGCCGATTTGGATGCCTTTGCTTTCTTTTTGTTGTCTGATTGCTGTGGCTAGGACTTCTGCAATGCTTTCTAATTTATGTGCTGTCCAGCGAGCCGGCCCCTCGCCACATGTGGTTCCTGCGCAAAAGAGGAACTGACGTTTTCATTTTTCATTCCATTTAAACTTATTTAAATTTTGCTTAAGTTATAATTTCATTTGATGAATTTAAATTTAAATAGCCACATGTGGCTACTATACTTGACAGCACAGATCTGGGACAGTAGTGCCAAGAGTGAAAACAAAATAGTGCCGACACATCATCGGAGCTTACAATTTTCCCACCATCATTCCAAGTGTCTGGGCTTCTTAAATGTGCTCCATTGTCTTGCTTTTTTACTATTGTCCAAGTCTTATGATGAAAAGACAAATTCATGTAAAACAAATATTGCTAACTTTGCTAGATAGTCTGATATCATATATTTTCCAAACCTGTCGGTGTGTACCTGATCTCTCTCTCCTGATTTTGGTAGTTACCAAAAATCTAATTACCATCGGTCAGTGATTTTTTTTTTTTTTTTTTTTACCTAAACATAAGGGGTTGGTCCCTATCCTCGAAAGGATTAGGAACCAGTGACTGAAAGTATTAGCAGAAGGGCAGGTGAAAGAAAAGAAGAAACCTGCCTTCACCTTCGAGTGTCCCCACTCTGCCCCAAGCTATTCTAGGAGGGGAGTCCCTCGGAGCCCAAGCTCACTTACGTTTCTGTGTGTACCCCAAGAGCAAGGACTTGGGGAGCTGGGAGGGATTAAAGAGAACCTCCTTCTGCTTTCCGCCGTGGGAGTGGAGCACCATCAACACCATCCACTTGGCTCTGCCTGCCCGGCCTTCCCGTGCCCACCCGAGCCCTGAAGTTTCCAGAGGCCACGGATGCACGAGCGCGCGTGGGGACAGGGACGGGAACGTGTGCAGCTCTACTCACCTGAGCACATTTCCCCCTTGTAGCGGACACAGGAGAAGTCATCACACTCGCAGTACTTGCCCGTGATCTTGCCGAAGTCGCTGCTGTGGCAGACGCACTGACCGCACAGGCACTCGCCCCGCTGGCTACAGGCGGGCTGGCCCTCCTGGGGGCTGCACTCATCCTGCTGGGAGGGGCGGTAGTCCTCCTCTGAGCACTCACACTGGGAGCCCAGCCAGCCAGGCCCGCAGAGGCACACCCCGCACTCAAACGTCCCATTGCCATGGTTGCAGCGGTCGCTGGAAGTCTCGGCCTGGGCCTGGCATTCACAGTCACAGTCAAAGGTGACCTGGACCGTGAGGCTGTCTTTGAAGCCTACAGGCTTGATGGTGAAGGACTTCTCCTTCTCCTGTGGGCAGCCACGCACCTTGGCCTCAATGCTGAAGCTCACCTGGGAGGAGAGTAGGACCGCATTCAGATGTGGGTGGACCTGGACCCTTTTAACATTCCAGCCCTGGAGGGAAAGAAGCTGGGCCCTGCCCTGCCCTGCCCGGGGAGTAGCCAAACTGGGGGGCCTAATGCCCCAGCAACCTGGAGTTCCTCAGCCTCCCCACGACCCAGGGCTGCAAAGCAAAAAGAAGAGCCTGGGGACAGTTGTCCTCTTATATCTGGCTGGGTGCACAGATGTAATTTAGTCATGAGATATGTTGGGGTTTTTTAATTCCCCATAGGAAATAAGCCAGCTCCAGCAGAACAGAACCTGTGATCTTATAAACATTCTGCTCTGGCCAACTAAGCTAGCTGGACTGATTACACAATGTCATATATCTTTGTAGCAAGACACACAAAGCACTATTTTGTACCACACAACCCCACACAGTGCCCAACCACAGGCTCAGGATCTACTGTTTCATTTCCATGAATATTTCATCACTTGTGCCATCATATACCTTTCCAGCCAATATTTCTTGGATAGGGTATGTGCACCTGTTCTAGAATATAGATAGACAGACATACGGACAGAGGGATAGAGATGGATATACAGATGCTGTAGATACAGATGATATAGATATAGCTCTCCCCCTTTCTGCTTCCCTCCCTCTCACCAGCCCTTCCCCTTTAGGCAGAAGCAGAAGAGAACCAACCACTAAGGAAAGAAAGCTGCAGAGGCCGTAGAGGGACTGGAGAAGCAAAATGAACGTTTGCATTCCGCAAGTCTATGAGAGTGGGTGTTTGGTCTTTTTGCTCGTTCCGTTTGCTGTTGAATCTTCAGCAGCTAGAATGATGCCTGCCACGAAGTCAGTGCTCAGTAAATACTTACAGATGACACTGTCATTTTACATTGTAGAGGAAAGAAAGGCATTACCTTGGGGGAGGTTGGAGACTGGTTAGGGACTGAAGGTAAGAAATATTTTCATTTGCAATAAACTATGCATACGCAAACAGAGGAAACCTACCTGCATGTTTTTTAAAAAAAATCCTGATGGTGAAGTTTACGTAACAGAGAAGTTTAGACAACAGGAGCCTCAGAGGAAAAGGTGGGCAGCTCCATGATCTCTAACCTCTCATGACCTTCAGGAAGAAGGTACAAGGAAGGGAGGGGAGGGGTGTCCACAGACATTTGGGGGTACAGACCCTGCCCAGCTCAGCCCACCTCACCGTGTCTCCAATCTTGAGTCCGACACAAGACTTGAGGCCTGGGATGACCTCGTTGTTGAGACAGGTGGCGTTGAAGGACAGAGACAACTCCTCAGGGAGGTCACGCACTTCCAGCTCTACTTTAGAGCGGATTTTCTAAGCAGAAAGGGGCAAAAGAAAGTAAAGGGATGAGCTGAGAGGAAGTGGAGAGGAACCAAATCCATCCCAAGCAAATTCTATCGGGGGCCCTGGACTCACTCCAGCAGTGCCAGATGCCAAGGTTCGCCTAGAAGCTGCCAGAGGGAAGCAGCCCTAGGAAGCTGTTTCTTACTGTGTTTCCTGCAAGACCTGCTTCTCTCTCTCTCTCTCTCTCTCTCTCTCTCTCTCTCTCAATCTCTGTCCCCACTAGTGTCTGGGTGAGTCTGGGTAAAATCTAAACCAGCTACACCCTCCTGTAAGCCTCATGGATGTACAAAAAGGGAGTGCCAGTACTGGTCCCCTTGGAGAGTAGCCTTTTTTACCTAATTTTTAACCAACCTCACCTTCCCCATGGCTCAGCTCTCTCTTCTCTCTGCTGTTGGAGCCCTGTCCCTCACCCTGTCCTTCCTCCAATTTCAGGACTCTGCTCCTTCCTCATCACCACCCCCATCCTCTCCTTCCCTTCCACCTTCTCTAAGCTCTTTACCCATTGCTCCTAACAATCCCAGGCATTCCTTTCTGAGCCATTTCTCTCTCAGAAGGCTGCATTCCTCCCAGTGCTAGCCATCAGCGAGCCTCTAGAAGAATAAGAGGATGGCAGTGAAGGCTGCCTGGTGGACTAGCCTCCAGGACTCCCAAATCTGAGCCCTCCTGGGTCATGCCAAGTGAGGAGGATTCTTAGCAGGCCCATTTCCAGCGCAAGACACTTACTCCATATGCATCAACGATGAGCTGAAGGACATTGCTGGAATCGGTAGACAGAATCCCCACTGTGGTCCCTGGGATGAGCTCACTGTAGTTCTAAGAAGACAAAGATGTGCAAGGCTGACTGAAGGAAGATGGTGGTCTCCAAAGGCCCTCCCCAAATCAGACTGAGGGTCTTGAAATGAAGATTGAGGGAACAAAGGGATATTTTACTTGTTACTGCCAGTAATAAACCTAGCAGTTTTTCAGCCCTGAATAAAATTCTAAAGAACCTCTCACACCCTTCACCCCCACTAATGGCTCTGCAAACACCAACACACCCATCCTCCTAGGTTCAAGGTTGGAGGAGAGAAACCATAAAAAGGAATCATTAGCTCCTGGGAACAAGTTGGAGAAGGGTCTTTTCTGGTTGAGAATATTGGTCCATAGTAGTGCACGCTGGGTCCCCAAGATAGGTCCACCCATCATCACAGGCCCCACTCCAGGCAGGCCTGGAGCATAGTCACCTGGTAGAGATTGACTACATTTGCAGTTACTGCAAAGATCAAATTGATGTTTTTTTCGGATAGCTTCTCGGTCATCAACCCCAGAGAGGGATAATCCTGTAAAAAGGGAGGACATGGAGGTTGGTTAAGAATTCACCCCTATTCACATGCATCCCTGGATTCTACTTAGAACTTGGCTGATTTGGGCCATGGCCCAGACAGTGATGGTGTTTACACCTTTCCACCCCACGAGCAATGTGAGGCAAGGGAGTAAGTAGCGACACAAACCCAGTTGTGAACTCCAGGGATAGATGAAGAGGCAAAGGCTGGTGGTGTGTCAAAACCAAGCATCTCTTTCTTCCCACTAGACTTCAATGCATTCATACCAAGGAGCAGCTTCCATGACCCAGGTACTGTCAGGCCTCATTTTGTTTTCCATTAACTCATTTAACAAACATTTATTGAATGACAAATATATTATAGTCTCTGCTGCCAAGGAGCTCATGGTCTGGAGCTGAAGACAGGTACATATAACTACAAAACAAAGCGAAGATCCAAAGAGTGGCATCACAAGGTGATGGTGGGACTCAGAGGAGAGAGGGCTGGGTGAGGAGCAGGAAGTGAGGGAGCGGCAAAGCGGAACTTGGAGTCTTCCTACACCTCGCTCTCCGTCCCATAGGTGTCAGGCCTCATTGTGAAGTTTCCTTATTTTGTAGCTACTGACAAATGCCTCGGCCTGGCATGTGCAACCTCGTGGTGCACCAGCATGTGGTGGTCTCAGCCTTCCTTGCCAACCAGCATTCACATCTCTTCCTCTTCCACCTACCACTGAGCCAGCCTGCTCTTTCTCCCCCATGGAGTGGCCTTCTTTTTGGCAATCCTCCTCCTTCCTTAGGACCCAGATCAGGTCCCACCTTCTCTGGGAGGTCTTCCCTGACCATCCCTAGTTCATGATGAGCTTTCCTCCTTTGAATCCCGAAAGCCCTTATGGACTATGCTACCACTTTAGCATTAATCACGTATCGTGTATTCCTGGTAGCACATCTCCTCAACTAAACTAAAAAGGGGAGGACCTTACATAGTCCCCTTATCTCCCTCAGCCCCTGGTAAGGTGTCCTGCCTAGATTAGGTATCAATGATTACCACTGACTCACCCAATGCCTGGCAGTGCCCGACTTGGACATGGCTGACACCAAGGAACTCAAGCCACGATGGGGATGCTGGTGAACTGTGAACATGTCCCTGGGATCCTAGACCTTGCAGGGAGCGCATGAGATTATCCAGTTTAGACTCCTGCCTTTACACAGGTGTACCATTAAGCTGCCTAGACAAGGAGTTGCTGTATTGTCTTTAAGAGATAAAGAGTTCACACCTACCTCCGGATACCCAGGGTATCAGTATTCTGAGGGTCTTACATTTCTTTATGGCTTACAGCAATTAAACTCCCTTCCTCTTATTTGACCCTCTAAGGCCATAGAAAACAACTAATCAGAAGTCTTCTCAGGTATCAGCTAAACTTCTTTCTTTGAAGCTAAGTGACTCGGAGCCCTTCAACCTTTCCCCACAGGAACAGATCTCTGCTCTTTTGATGACCTCTGTCTCTTTTGCCTCTGTCTTCTTCCAATAACCACCAGTGAGCATGGTGTTCCAAGAAGAGGCTAATCTGTACAGAGGAGAAAGGCAGGCCTGCTTTCCAGCTGGACCTGCAAAAGTCCTTCGGGTCCATTCTGGATGCCATGCTGCTGCTGGAGGCAGCGGAGGGGGCGGCCAAAATGACCACAGCCAGGACCACTTATAATGGCTGTGCCGTCTGTCCCCTGGATGACAGCGTCCAGCTGGTATGGGGGGGGGGGGGGGGGGGGGGACAGGCTGAAACAAGCCCCGCACCCTGCCCCGGGGAAGGGCTGCCATTTTCATAGTCACACAAAGGCTCTGCCTGGGTTAGGGCAGCCCTGGCCATCGTGAATTGGGACCACAGGTGGTACCAAGAATCTCACCATGGTAGTGGAGGCAGAGTAATGGTTGTCACTGCCAACGTGACACTGCCCATCATTGGGCTGGACAATGCCTGCCAGCCTTCCATCCAGCGCTATATGGGTCTTGGCATCAGTGGTAAACACCAGCAAGTGGGATGCATCATTCCTCCAGCCAATCTTCTCCTGTTTAAAAAAAAAAAAAAAAAAAAAGCAGAAGAGGGAAAGCAACTTTAGCCTTGTCATTGGTAGAAGACAAAGACCCAAGGACTTCCACGCCTGAAGGGCTGAATAAGTCATCGTGTAGAATGGCTTCAGCCCCAGTCCTTAGAACACAAGCTGGAGCTTTTCCAATTCAAGGGTTTCCATTCTCTTAGGAAAGGAGTCTCAGCTGATTATTTCAAGCCTCTGAAAGACACCTACTTCAACTCCAAATATAACTTTTCCAACAATAATCACATGGCCTGTCTAGAAACCCGCCTGCACGTGCAGAGCTGGACGGGGCTAAAGAAATCCCATCTGAACATCTGCCCACTTTGCTAAGGTTAAGTCAACCCAGCCTTGACTCTGATACACTTCCAGAGAAGGCAGGATGATGCTCCCCAGAAAATATCTGGGATCACTGAGGTTCAAAAAATGTCAGCTCTGGCCAGGGGGTGATACGAACAAAGGTTGCATATCAGGAGAAACATATTGCTCATACTGTACAAAACTTGGCTTAGCTCCTCTTATTTCACACACAAATCCCCACAGTTGAACCACTTCCTTCCCCCATTATAATCTATGCCAACCAAGTGCTCCGTGCCCTCCAAACTCACATCACAGACTGTAGCCTGCATGATGGCATCAAAGCCACCCTCTGGGGCATCCCGGTTCCGTGACACACTCTGCTTCTTCACTTCTTCATTGAAGCGGGTCACCTGGTCAGTTAGCGTCAGCACATGTTTGTAGCCAAACATAGGCAAACAGGTGGTCTTCATACTAGGGAGGGAGGGGGATAATTTAAGCAGATACCCTGGTGGAAAAGGCTACATGGAGAGTGAGAGGGACAGAGGGAGAGACAAACATGGATAGCACACTGCCCGGGCATATGCTATACAACCACAATTACTCAATTTGAGCTTACTCAAAGCTTCAAAAAGCCTGTCCCATAGCCTAATCCTTCCTCCCTTGAACGTCTCCTGACCCTATATTCTCTCTGCCCCTGTGCCCCTGCCCCAAACTCACCTGGAAAGGGGGCTTACAATTATAAATTGCTTTCTCATCTTTTATCTCATTCAAGCCTCAACACAAAGCTACCAATTTAGGTAAAACAGGCATCGGGGGGAGGAAGTAATAAACATTTTGTTGAGTTCTTACTATGTTAGAAGGACTAAGTAACTTGCCCAAGGTCAAACGGCTAATCTATGGGACAGTTAAAATTCAAACTCAGATCTTCTGATTTCGGGTTCCACTACCTTCCATTTTCCTGCATTCTCCGGCCCACACTGCCCCAGACAGTTCAGACTCCAAACCCATCCTGTCACATTGGCTTTCCCTCCAGCTAGCCTAGAAGATAAGACAGTCAGCTGTGGAACCAGACTGCCTGGGTTCAAGTCCCAGCTCCTAATCATGGGACTATAGGCAAGCTTCTCTACAAAAATGAGGACATGATTGGTCAACTCTCATAAGAGGTGTCTGAGGCTTAAATGAGTTAATTCACGAAAAGCATTTACGTCAGAGTGAGACTCTAGTTGTTGCTATCACCTTAAGCTTAACACTTCTCTAAAGTAACATTAAAACGATGATAAAGCAAAAGTTCATCAATAACTTAATGTCCTTGAACCATCAACAAATTGATAGATCTGTGCTAGACAGGAGCATTTCTGTCCCCAGCCCAGTGGCTTGTTTAATTAATGGCTGACACCTTTACTGGGGAAACTTTACAACTCAGACAGGTTGAAAGGGTATATCATATAATTTTGAAAACTAAAAAGTAAATTTGTGTATTGTCAGGCTCAATAACCATCATTTTAAATTATTATACTCTGTGGATTTTTATAGTCTCCACCAATTAAATAAATAAGCCATTCATTCAGTTGTAAGCCAAAGTGTCAACAGAGGCATACTTAACAATTTTTGAATTTATTAGAAGGTTCGATAAATATCATTTCTACTCTTTTTATATTCCTCTAGGACATAATCCCTCGCATTTTAGCCCTGTAGGTCTCATACTCTGGGTGATGAGGAGGACAATGGAATCAATCCTTCTGAAATCGTAATTCCTCTATTTACTTATCCATAAATTTCTCTCTATTTTTTACCTCATTTCCCTCCCCTTCTCTCTTATCTCCTACTTATTTGTGATCAAGACCAAGAAGGTGATTAGTTTTCTTTCTGGAAACTCTCCATGAGTTTCTAAATGCCCATCTGTCTAATCCTCTGGGTCCCAAGGGTCATAGAGGTTTTGGCAATTACTAACATTCCAAACAGCCTTGGATTCTATTGACACAACACTCCAGATCCACAGGCCAGCTCACTTGCCAGACAGGAAGCCCAAGGTAGAAAGGAGATGTGATTTGGCCAGATGGCCACAACGAAGCTATCCTAGAGCTAGAAACAGGAAGCAGAACTTGGACCTGCCTGAGACAAAGGGGAGGGATGCTGCCCTGGCTTCTACAGGAGGGACTTACTCATAGCAGGGGTTTTTGAGGGCCTCTGGCGGGGAGATGTACATGTATGGTGACACGGGCTTGTCCACGAAAGCCCCAAAGCCAATCCGCAAGTTACTGGTGAGCTTGTGCATCTGGGAGGCCAGCTTGGTGCCTAGGTTCTGGATACTCGACAGATCGTCCTTCATGGAGTAAGACAGGTCCATCAAGTAGTAGATGTCCACAGGGTAATCCTCCACTTGCCGGACTTGGATGGAGAAATTCTTTGAATCATCTGGAAGCCAAGAGGATGTTAGTTTTTCTCCTTTTTCTCCCTCTAAGACTTCATAAGTGGATTTGGACACAATTGAGATGAAGTAACTTCTTGATCAATTCAAACTTGAAAGCCCTGGTTCCTTCTCCTCTCCCTTTGCCATTCTATTCCTCTTCCAATTGCTTGATCCTCTATTATTAACCTCTTTTTTTTTTTTCTATTCTAAAATTCTCCACCCTTTCTAAATGCCCATCTGTCTAACTCTCTGGGTCCCAAGAGTCAGAGAGGTTTGGCAGTCACTACACATCAGACGCAGGAAGTAGAAGGCAAGAACTCTGTCCCATCCTTCTCTGAATCCCATAGCTCCCAACAGATGCTTTGCCCAAGGAAGGGACTTGGTTAAATCTTCTTGATATAATTGGAAAGTCTAAATCAAAGCTTCAAAAAGCCTGTCCCATAGCCTAATCCTTCCTCCCTTGAACGTCTCCTGACCCTATATTCTCTCTGCCCCTGTGCCCCTGCCCCAAACTCACCTGGAAAGGGGGCTTACAATTATAAATTGCTTTCTCATCTTTTATCTCATTCAAGCCTCAACACAAAGCTACCAATTTAGGTAAAACAGGCATCGGGGGGAGGAAGTAATAAACATTTTGTTGAGTTCTTACTATGTTAGAAGGACTAAGTAACTTGCCCAAGGTCAAATGGCTAATCTATGGGACAGTTAAAATTCAAACTCAGATCTTCTGATTTTGGGTTCCACTACCTTCCATTTTCCTGCATTCTCCGGCCCACACTGCCCCTGACATCCTTCTCTTCCCACCTCATTTCCATTGCAAGCTACATCCCCAAGGTTCAGGCCTCCACCTTGTGCCCTGTGCCCATCTGTCCAGGGTCTCTCTCTGAAAAGAGGCCCCTCCCTACCTGGCCGTAGCCGGAGTGCAATCCTCTGAGGGCTGACTTGAGTAATCTGGTAGCTGTCTCCAGAGCCCTTGTCGCTGAGGGGTCTGGCCTCCAGGATGCGGGCCTCACTGATGGGGAACTCGATGGACTCCAAGGCACAGTTATCCTTCAGCAGATTCTCCTTCAGATTACAGCGGGGAGTGCCCAGAGGCAGGGCCTGTAAGACAGGAGCCCCAGGTGAAGCCCTGTGGCTGGAGCTATGTAGCTCTCTGCCTCCTGCAGGCTTGGCCGACTCCCAACAGCCTCAAGCCCACCCAGCCCGCCCTCTGGAGCTAAATCAGCAAAAGTGAACTCAGGTGGTCCCTCCTAAGATAGCCCATTGTACAGAAGGGGGAAACTGAGGCACCAGACAGGTTGGGCGAGTGCCTGTTCATGGATTGGTAGTTAGGAAGAGGGTCAGTATTGTAAGATGCCCGTTAGACCAGCAGTTTTCAAACTGAAATGCAACCGACATGTGAGTCCCCAAAATCAGTGTAGAGGGTCTCAGCCATCAATTTATTCAATAAAAT
Source organism: Callorhinus ursinus (assembly GCF_003265705.2). NCBI lineage: Eukaryota > Metazoa > Chordata > Mammalia > Carnivora > Otariidae > Callorhinus > Callorhinus ursinus. The sequence goes on from NW_027397112.1 coordinate 10,119,355, forward strand.
GCAATTGAACAGAATAGAAAGTATTAACACATATAAATAGTAAAAGTAAATACTGTTTCGTGAAACATTCATATATTCTGAGTTGGATATAATACACGCAGACATACAGTGTATTTCATTCTCTAGGTCAGGGTCAAACAGGTTGGAAGCCACTACGGTAAGCACTGGCTGGGGTGTGAGATTCCTGAGGGCAGGGGCTGTCCCCTCTCTCTTCCCAGCCCCCACCCCAGGAGTCACCACAAAGGTGGGAGGGGGAACAAGGACTGGGAGGCAGCAGAGTTGGAGCTAAGAGCATAGGAGCAGACTGGCAGAGACTACATCTCAGCATTGCCTCTTGCTAGCTGGTTCCTGGGGCATGTCATCGAAGCTTCCCCAGCTATAACATGAAGATAATAAAAGCCCACACTCACAGGGACGTTATGCAGGACTAAATAAGACAATGCATATAAAGATTTATTTATTTATTATTTTAGAGAAAGAGAGAGAGTGGGGGGGGAGGGGCAAAGGGAGAGAAACTCCAGCAGACTCCCCACTAAGCGCAGCTCAGGGCTCCATCCCAGGACCCTGAGATCATGACCTGAGCCAAAATCAGAAGCCAGCCCCTCAGGTGACGGGGCCACCCAGGCACCCCAAGACAATGCACATAAAACCCATAGTATAGCGCCTGCTGCAGGATAAGTGCTCAATAAATAAAAGCTATTGTTAGGAGATGCTCTATAAATAGCTCCTGGATAAGTTAGTTATGAATAAACTGCACAAGCTTGGGCAATTCCCATGATGCCAGGTACTGACCAGAGCCTATCCTATCATTCACTTTAAGCTTCCTCTCTCACCGTGGTCATATGGAGTCCCTTCCAAACACCCTGGTGTATATCTCACGGTTCTCCGGAGCTCTGCGTGTGTCTACACCTGAGTACTGAGTAGGAGGCATGCTGCACTGGAAAGAAGTCTGGAAACAGGCTCCCTAGGCTCCCTCCTGGGTCTACCACCAGCTAGCCTTGTGCCCTCAGACTCATCACTTCACCCCTCTGAGCCTCCGTTCTCTCACCTGTTGGGTAAGGGGGTTAAGGTGACATGGCATTTTCAGCCCTTCCCCGCTCTGACATCAAGCACGTTGAGCCAGCACTGTGTGGGCACAAGTCCATGAGAGTTCCTTCCTTTCCAGGTTGGGGGGACTGGCCAGAAAGCTGGGAAACTCTTCCCTGGCCCTGTTTCACAATATTTAGGCCTTCAGGCTCTCAGTCTTCACCTCCAGCCCTACCTACCCCCTCTCACAACCATTTCCAGAAGTCAGCTGAATAACCCATACCAATATCCCAGGAAAACTGGTGGATTTTTTTTTAAGATTTTATTTATTTATTTGAGAGAGAGAGTGTAGAGCAAGAGAGAGAAAGAGAACATGAGCAGGGGGAGGGGCAGAGGGAGACGCAGACTCCCCGCTGAGCTGGGAGCCCGATGCGGGGCTCGATCCCAGGACCCCAGGATCATGACCTGAGCGAAAGGCAGACACTTAACCAGCTGAGCCACCCCGGCGCCCCAAAACTGGTGTTAACATTTATTGAAAACTCACTGCATGTCAGGCTCTGTGGAAAAGTGCTTTATGTGGGTTCCTGTGACCCTCCTGCTTTCGGTTCTCTCATGCTGGAACTATTATTATTTTACAAGTGAAAAACCTGAGGCTTGGAGGCCTCACAAATGAGGAAGTCCATCTTACAAGAAAGAAATCTAAGGCTTGGAGAAGCTAAGTAACTTGCCTAAAGTTCCAGCGCTAAGAATGGCAGAAGTGAGGTGCTAACTAGATTGTTTGACTGAAATGATCCTCCTAAAATGACAGTTTGTATTAAATGCTATGTAGAGTGAGAATCAAGGCGGAGAAACAGAAGTATGCAAGCAATGGCCCCACAAAGACCACACCTGAGAATGCCCAGTTAGGGAACAGAAGGCAAGATGGGGATGTGGAATTTATGGGAAGGACAGATAACGTTCTGCCTCCTTAGCCCCTGCAGGTGACAGATAGCCATATTTCCAGGGGAGGGATTTGGCCACAAGGATCCATCCATGCTCAAAAAATCAGGACTCCATAGCCTAAAACCCCTCCTGATACTCAAAGTCTCTCTCTCTCTCGTGCCCAGCCCTTATATGATAGCCTGAAAATCTTCCCCAGGTGGGTGGGAACCTGAAGACCTACAGTGCTATAGACCGAATGTCTGTGCCCCCCAGAATTCAGATGTTAAACCCTAACCTCCAAGGTATTAGGAGGTAGGGCATTGGGAGGTAATTAGGTCTTGAGGTGGAGCCCTCATGATGGGATTGGTGCCCTTAGAAAAGAGGTCCCAGAGAGCTCCCCGGCCCCTTCCACCATGTCATAGCAAAAAGACAACCACTATGACACAGAATTTGCTGCTACCTTGATCTTGGACTTCTCAGCCTCCAGAACTGTGGAAAATAAACGTTTGTTCTCAAGCCACCCGGTCTATGGTATTTTTGTTATAGTAGCCTGAATAGACTAAGACAAACAGCATGAGGACTCTCCTGGCCCTGGGGAAAAAAGCTTCTGGAAGCCAGCAGCTTCCTTCTTTCCCACTCAGCTTCACAAGTATGAGATGGATAAATGGCATCAGCAATGGGAAACACTGCCTAAGACTTAACCTTCTTGGCTCAAAAGATTCCAGTGGGGACATCATGGATCCTCCAAGTCTCCAAGAGAGATGAAAATGCCCTCCCTGCTCCCAGCCCTGGCCAAGGACATAATGGCAGAGGGGAGAATTTGTGGGCGTGTGGAGTTTTGGTGCCCAAAGTCCTCTTGCTGCCCCTGCAAGGGCTCTCCCAACCCTTCTCCCTCAGAAAGCAGTCTCCTACTCACAGCACTCCCTATCTTATCTCTGATTCCAACTGCCCACAAAGCCCTGGGGAGTAACCCTTCCAAAAAAGGCAATGACTGGATAGACCAAGATGCATGGAGGAGCTGATCCTTTCCAGGACTAAGACAGATACTGAAGTACTAAAGGGGAGAGGGAAGGGGAGACCAAGAGGCTGAATGACAGCAGCAAGGCCACTGTGTATCTTTAAGCTGCACTGGAGAAGGGAGAGAATGTTCTGGAGGGGGTTTCCTGACTCCCTGTTTCCTAATGTGACAGTGCTTATTACAAGGAGGTTTGAAGTGCTAAGCCCTGCTGACAGTCCTTATGGTTTGCTATGAATTTCCTTAGAAATATAAACACTAAGAAACAAAAACTGTTTCCCTCCCTCCCTCTATGGTCACTGACATCAGAGGTCAGGAACATAACAGGCCTGCTCTTCAGTCATGCTCTCCGTGAGAGCCTTCTGTCCCAGAAGGATACCAAGGCAGTGACCTCAACACACTTGGGCAACATTTCCTTTCTTAATAACCCAGACTGGGAAGGTAGAGGAATGTCTCTAGGTTACTCAGAGAAACAACTGGAAGGAGGGAGGAGGAATGGTAAAGTCCTAATTCCCAGTGAAACCGGATGTGACACAAAAAAGGGCAGAAATAACCAAGACCCAGGGGAAGATCCTCAGCGCAGAGGTGGGAGGTTCCAGCCCACGCATGGTATGAGCTGAATCCCCTCCCTCTCCTGGGAGAGTGATGCATGCTATTAGTTCCATTCTTCATTCATCCCATTTTGGACATTGGGAAAGTAAAGCATGAAAAACTGTCATTATCCTACGTATCTCACAGGCTTAGTCAGGGGGTCAAATAAGACTGTGAACATGAAATGCTTTCAAAATATGAAAAATCTCAATATAAGTGAAATATACTCAAATCCTTTTGATAGGATATAAACAAATAAATGCATATAGAAGGTGACTCTTTTCTACTATTACCATTAAAACTACTACGATTATTGCATACTCTTTTCTCGGAGGACAAAGGGCAATAGGGTCTGCTACTTATTTTTCCCCCAGAGAACCTCCAACCGAAATAAATTAACATTGTTTTCTTGATGGATATACAGTGAGGATAAGAAATCACAAGAGCATACAGAGAAGTGTGGAAGGGACAGAAAGAAGGAGAAGAAAAGAAAAGCACTTTGATTTATGGTTTTTGGTATCCATACCCTCTTGTATATGGGAGGGAGCACTTTCAATGTTATACTTTTATTTTTACAATAACAAGTTGAGCAAAACTCTCAAGATAAACACTTAAACTCTGGATTTAAAAAAAAAATAGAAAGATAAAACAGCAGAGACGTGAGAACAAAATTATGTTGTGACTGAAAAGGAATTAAATAATGGCCCCACACCTGTCCCCCACAGATGCAGAGAAGAAATAAGTCACTCCTATTGGAGTCTTCTACTTGGCTAGACCCAAACCCATTCTTCTTTGTTCATCCTTGGCTGTCAGGCCAAGTGTGAGCTGGTCCACCTTCTGATGTGTACTCAGGACTATGTAAGAATTCCTAGTAGTTCCCTCCATCTTAGAGTCGCCAAATTTAGTAAATATTTGGGACATACTTATATCAAAAATTATTTGTTGTTTCATTCAAGTTTAACTGGTTGTCCTATACTTTATCTGGCTGCCTTAACTCCACCGCCTTCCACCATGACCCCAGATCAGCCCCTTTGATCAGCAGTATTTGCCAAACTTGCTGTCATAACAACCCATTCCGATGCAAAAGGTCTGGGATCCATCCTGGGAACCTTTCTATTTAACCAGCACCCCAGGTGATTCTTACAACCAGGCAAGTTTGGAAGGTTCTAGATTCCAACATGGCACCAGTGAGGCCCAAGATCATGAGTTGAATCTCCGTGTAATCTTGGCCTCTTCACTACATTCACAGCCCAGAGGCAACACCCACCCTCCCATATCAGTATGTAACCCCACCCCCACTCCCAAGAACACACCCTATGCAGATGGGCCCAAAACTGCACTCATCCACTTTGGCTATGTTTTCCTATGACCGGGCCAAGCACTTGCTATACACACCCAGAGCTGCTGTCCTCTAGGACCAAGGAAAAGCTGAGCCCAACCAGTTGTTTTTCCAGGCACTGCCAACCCTGCCTGCAACCGCCGCGGTAGGGGAGGCAAAAGCAGAGGGCCCTCTAGGGTCAGTTGTCAACAAGTCACATTCAAAATGGCCCAGGCAGTTCACTTCTGGTTTTTTAAGTCAATGGCCAAGACACTTTCAGCAATTAAACTTGGCCTTTGCAGAGGAAGCCCTCAGGAAAAGAAAAAACAAAACAAAAAACCAAAAAACAAAAAACCAGCGGTCATGTTCAGGTTACAGCCCAGGATTCCCACCTCCCAGTCCTCCCCAGAGGAGGCTGGCTGACACGCTTTGCCCCACACTGGGCTCCTCCTCTATCTCTCCTCCCCTCTTCCTCCTTTCCCAGAGATAGTTGTGGTCATTCACTAAACTCGTGGCTTCCCCCACTTTCCTGTTTATGTTCCATGCTCCCAGAGAATATCTTATTGGACCTTCTACTTCTACTCATCAGTTTTCTTTGGTCCATGATGCACTCATTTCCTCTTTGACTCACCCCACCCCCTCCCCCACCACTCCGAGGCAGGTCCCACCCTATGCTTTGATCCTACCCTGCACCTTCTCCCCCATGTCCTCCCCTGGTCTGCCCCAGAGGACAAAATACACCATGGTCATCTATAAATCTTCTACACTTGCCTCGCCAAAATCTGGTCACATGACCTATGGGCTTTGTCTGGTTGGGCCTCCACATACCTCAGCTACAGGGCTGGTCCCTGTGCCAGTCAAAAGGTATGACAGACACTCCAAGAGTGTGTTTTCTTTTTCCCCAGACTCCTCGCAGCCACACTTGACTGCTTTTCCTCTCACTCTGGGTTGAAAAGGAGAGAAAAGGAATGGGGAGCATCCTAGGAGTGACCCTTCTCCCCTGGCTACCCATCTGCTCCAGCCAGCTTCAGGCCATCCAATCCAAGAAGCTCTCCCTCCTTCGAGGATGCAGTTGTAGAATTCCAGCTTCCTTACAAAAGCAGCTTAACGATATTATGATGGCAACCAAGGGAAGGAGGGTATGGCAACTGAGAAGGGAGGAGGCCACCTCACACTTGAGCAGCGAGCTCAGCCCAGAGGGGTGGAGAACCTGTGGGAGTAGAGGGGATGGACTGACCCACCCCCTCCCCACCCCTCACTCCCAGCCCCAGGGAATGTTTCATCTGCTAAATGAAGTCAATGTGGCCCAGATGTTGGGCAGCTGCCTCTGGAAACAGTTCTCGTGCTGAACTGTACAGAGGCAGAGCAGTGTGTTGGGCTGGCCTCCTGGCAATCCTCCTGTCCAGGGATAAACACAGCCTCCCAGCTCCCACTCCCCGCCCCCCCCCCACACACAACACACACTCCCACCAGCCTGCCAGGGAGGTTGCCTTTTTAGGAAACTCAGCAGATTGGGAAGAGAAGCAAAGAGAATGAGGAGGCTGGATTGGAGCAGTCCTAAAACTGCAGAGGGCAGAGACGTGCTGTTGTGACTGAGAGGACGCCTCAGGTAGCCCGGAAGCAGCCTGGGCCAGGAGTGCAGGTAACCACCTGCTGGGGGCCCTGGCCAATGACTCAGCCTCAGACTCTGTAATCATTGGAATCTCTCCAGCCACACTCACCCCCCCGGCCCTCACCAGCTCCAAATTCCCATCCCAGCCACAAACATAGCCATTCCCTCAGACACACTCATTCCCTGGGGCCCCAGACACAACAAACCCTCTTCCTAGACACAGCTAACCCCTTCTCGTCACCCTCCTAGCCTCACCAAATTGGCCCAGCACCTTCTCTCAGTGACACCTAAGAGAGGGAAGGAAGAAGGAAAATAAAAGAGAGAGGAAAAGGTAAAGTTGTGGGGGCCCAAACTTCACAGGGGAAAAGGAAAGAGAGCCTCTGACTGAACACCCCTCACCCCGCCATGGAAGCTCAAGATTTCTCTTTTATTTGCCTTTTAAAAACTCTGTGATGTGGGTGCCTGGGTGGCTCAGTCAGTTAAGCATCTGCTTTCCGCTCAGGTCATGACCCCAGGGTCCTAGGATCAAGTCCTGCGTTGGGCTTCCTGCTCTGCAGGGAGTCCGTGTCTCCCTCTGCCCCTCCTCCCAGTCATTCTCTCAATCTCTCTCTCAAATAAATAAAATCTTTTAAGAAGTTAAAAAAAAAAAACCCTCTGGAATGTTTGTAAGCCAGCATCCCTTCTATACCAAGAACCCTCTGCTGCCTCTCGTTTTGATGCCCGAAGCCCTGCTTCCCTGGGGCGCTCCACCCTAACAAAAAGCAAGCAAAGTGTGGTAAGGGGGGACAATGGCTACAGTGAGACCAGGAACCTAACCAAAATTGGCTCATGCTAGGGGGCCACACAGCAGAATCTGGAAGGCATTCCCAGTAATGACCCCATGACAGCTCACTTTGACATCCATCAATGGGAAGGCTTCACTCTAGCTTTACTCAGAAGGAACAAGGGGCTTGTGTATTTAACAGGAAGGAGATGCCCCTCTGGGTCCATTCCTGCACAAAAGCAGCTGAGCCTGGGGAAGCAGTAAGGTCATATGTCTCCTTACCTCATCTGAGCACCAGGCACACACGGGACTCACAGCCAGACATTGCTGGCAGGAGCGGACACCTCGTGTGGTACAGATGTTGGACACTGCAACAGAGACAAAAGCATTAGCACCCACTTGGCCTGCACAGGGTAACTGGCCTGTCCCATCCTTCCCAACATCCCCAAACACCCAGATTTATAGCTCTCAGATGCACACAGCAGGTCTGACCATACCCCAGACTTTCACCAACCAAAGGCTGTATGGTTAGGAAGAAAGAATGAGAAAGGTCAGAAGAAACTCATCACCACCCTCATTGATGAGGCCCCAGTGATGACAAGTGCTGGAGCAAGACTGAGCCCTGGACCCTAAGTGTCAGGTCATAACTGACGGAAAGGTTTTAATTAACGACTCGTTTGACACCTACGTTGTGCATAGGAAAATCTGAGGCCCAGGACAATGCGATGGGCCCTCTCTCCAATTATTCTAGTGATTGCTTCACAGCCCCTACACGGGGATCCAAGTCCCTGATGTGCTAACATGAACACACAGCCTAAATATGGTGGGGGGGGGCGGGGAATATTCCACTGGCCAGCCAAGGCAAAGCAAATCTTCTGAAACCCGCTCAAGCTTCCCAATACATCTATCTTCGGGTCAAGGTGTAGAATGGTCCAGGGAGAACTCCAGAAATGTCAGAAAAGCCTGAGTAAGATAAGCTGGAAGGACATGGATTGGAGCTGAAAGGCCCGTACTTGAATTCTGAAGGCTCTTTTTACTAGCTGCGTCGTGACCTTGAGCAACTCCGTTAACCTTTATGTAACGGTAATAGCTACCTCACAGGATTTGTGCACTTGGTACCTTACAAAATGCCATTCAAATGTGAACAGTCTTCACACTGTCAAAGGACAGAGAAAAAGCTGGGGGGAAGAGCAGAGACAAAGAGAGGGGCCAAAATAACCCAGAGAAGCTGAGCCAGGAAGCAAACCCCAGGCACTTACTTAGACAGAAGCTCTCGTCCTCCCTTCTTCCCCCAGCTTGGGCTTCCTGGGCTCAGCCAGGTGAACCTCCCCTTTTCTGCAGTGCCCCCAGGAAGGCCTTTTCCAACATAAGGAACAGACTGAGGAAGATACATTCCCCCTTATGATCCAGGCCCTTCATCCAATTTTTTAAAGTGGTCCCTTTGCCCCCAGCTGGTAAGACCAACAAATTTGTTTTTAGGGAAAGCAGCCTAATAAATGGGGTGTTTTCCAGTGCCCCCAAAACTTCTCATCAAGCTGAATGTCTCAGTCCATTTTACTATAGTGTGACTGAACTCCCTTCCAACATCTAGACAAGACATACCCAGAAAATGTGTGTGTACACACATACACACACACACACACACACTATTGTCAAGAAAAATTATCCAAAATTTGGAAACAGGCAAAGGAAATACCATGTGTCCTTTCAATGTAATAATGCAAGGTGTGGACAAGTAGACCCATCATACTTATGGATTACCTGATTTTCTAGGGGTGTATACCATTGTTTGACTTCTAGTGATAAGGATATTTTATAACTCTGTAAGGGTAGAGGTTAACTTGTAGAAAACCAGTAACAGTGGAAATGATTCTTGATGAGAACAGTGTATATGATTCTTGTCCAACAACAATGCAAATAATTTGGTTGCAAAGGTACCTCTGAAGGGTAGGGTTTATTGCCTTGTAGAACATTAACCAATTTCAAAACTGTTAGATAACTGATTTCAACATTCTTCTGACTGCCCGACTATAAATTTCCCTTCCCTGAATTTTCTAGAGATTTTTTTTTTTTTTAAAGTAATCTCGCCACCCAACATGGAGCTTAAGCTCACAACCTCAAGATCAAGAGTGGCATGCTCTACTGACTGAGCCAGCCAGGGTCCCCTCCCTTCCCTGAATTTTCTTTGAAACTAATCTTAACATCTTATTGCTTCCCTCATTAATTAAGTTGAATAAATACTTTGACACAAGTTCACGTTACATTTGTATGGTAATCATACTTTTAACTCTTTCAACATTACGTCTTAGTGATATACACCTCAGGGCCTCATTAGAGGTCAGAGGAATCTAACAGAAAGCAAAGGTGCCCAATCAATAGACTGCAGTCCTAACCGAGTCACCACTATTAATGAGGCCTTAGGCAAGTCATTTAACTCCTCTCAGCCAGTCTCTTTGCTCGACAATTCCTAACATATTACAATTATTCGTCTATCTGTCTTAACACTGCCACCCAATAGATTTTAAGCCCCATGAGGCCTGCCCTGCCCAGCCCAGGCCAACCCAGGAGAGCCCCAGTCCTTGCTCAAAGCAGATGCTCCATAAATATATTTCGGACCAAATGAAGAGGCATTGGATTAGGTCAGTTTTATTTTGTTTTTTAAGCAACCAAGCTCATGTCTCCAAATTATGCATGGAATTCCAATATAAGACATGCAAATGGGTTGAAACTGTTCCTCTGACAATTTAAACTTTCATTGTTCTCCTAAAAACACCAGAATCATATGTGGAATCCTGGAAGCCCCAAACTTCCTCAGAGCTTGAGTCTGTCTCATTTCAAAGGCTTTTCCCAACTGCACAGTTCTGCAAGTGGGGTGCTGCTACCAGCCCATGAGCAATAACCCCTGGGCCACAGCCTCTGACGTGACTACACCCTTACCGAGCGAGCGTAAGGACTGTGAGGTGGAAAATTATGGCAGCGGTAAGCAGCCTGGCTCTAAGGTTCCAAGGCCACCTCTGAGTTGGGGCAGCCCTCAGCCAGGCACTGTCTATCTATAATGGAAGAAAGTATCCCATCTCCCCAGAGCTGTCAGCTTCAGAAGGCCTCACGGTTCAGATCCCACAACGCACCCAGTAGCCCCCCCCCCGCACCCCCCACCCCGCCCCGCAAGGGCCGCCTGGCCATTCTCAGCTCCCAGTGGCTCTTTTCCCAGCCAGATGTGAGCATAGCCCCCCTCTTACTGCCTGACTGAAAGAGCTCTGAGAGGAGCAGAGCCTGAACTATTTTAGGTCTCTGCCTCCCACCTTGAAGTTTCCATGGGAATCAGCGTCCAGGGGGGTAATTCTGGACATAAATGCCATCGACTTTCTCTGGGGGTGGGGAGGAGCAGACGCACAAGGAGATGTCGGGAAGAGTTAGAAGAGAGGACCATGGGAGGTATGAGCACATCAAATTATCTCTGCAAACTTTTTCCCTGCCTCTCCGTTTTTCCAACCATTCATTCGCAAATTAGCATTTATTTGCCTATGAGTCCTTGATTTGTAGCCACAATAGAAGGCCTTGCCAGATGGGAAATAAATAGCAGCAGACCCCCTCCCAGTGAATGGGCGGCCCCTGACCCCAGAGGATGAGACAAGCTGCTGGGATTTGTTCTTTAGGGAGTCGTGTCAGCCAGTTCCCTTTACCACCTCCCTCAGTGAATCACAGGTGGATTTCGTGAGAACCAGCCATCCCCTCCCACGATAACCCCCACCAAGACCTGCCACCAAGGGCAGGTTCCCTGGATTGCAGTGGCTAAAAGGGACTGACTCATCAGAAGTCTCTGCGCCTGGACCTTGCCGATTCAGTGAGCTGCAGCTCTGAGGCCACCCCTCCCTCCTAAACATGTGGAAGGAGTTTGGGCTTCTGTTTCCAGTCATTCATAAGGCTATTTTCCTGCTTAGCCTCAAGGGCCCAGACTCAGCCCCGCTGGAAAAGGGGTGATCCTCATCAGAACTTTTGTCATTGAAAAGAATTAGCCACTCCCACCACCCATTTCCTCCCACGGTTTAGCCAGAGCCAGGAAACAAGGTGGATTGGCCCTGGTCCTCACACGGTGGCTGTAGGGATTCAGTGAACTGATCCCTGTCAAACTCTGGGCCCAAAGGGCGGGCACACAGGAAGGGCTCACTACAGGCAGCTGATGCCCCAGTAGCTCTCATTGCTATTGTGTTTCTCCTCTCTGTTTTTATCCTCAGTCCCCAGCTGTTTAAGGCAGGTGGATCTTTTGCACGATACACACTGCTAAGCGTGCCCTGAACGGGGCGGCGGTGGGAACATGGAGCCGGAAAGCACCAGATGAGGGTAAAATGATCAACTGTCAGATCTAACTTCTAAATGGAGTCAGGAAGATTAGTGTTCAAAAATCCAACCTAGGAGGGCTGGCAGGGAGGAGGAGGCCCATTAGAAAAGCTAGACGAGACTGCCAGAAAGTTTGCCTGGACAGCAGAAGGAAAGGCTGTGGTTTGGCACATCAGCCCAATTCACAGAACCAGAAGAGAGACAAAGGATGGGAAAAATGGAGGGAAAAAAGCGGGGGAACAAGGAAGGGAGTTGGAACAAGCGGAAGTCATAATGCGTCAATGAGAGCTATTTTGAGGACGTGCTGTCCAATGAGACAGGATGTCAGAAAGCGGGAACGGGCCACCCTAGTGAGGCCACGGAATTTCAGGAGAGCGCTAAGTCAAGTGGAGAGGTGTTTAGTGGGAAGGGAGGATGATGCACACTGCGTATACTATAGATTATCTTCCTCTCTGCCAGAGAGGAGTTCTGGCCTGGGTCCCCAGCCCTGCCGCTGACCCTTGACTGGTCACTTCCCAATTAGGTCCATGGGGACACCGGGTGACTCAGGCCATGCCTGATCTTCCATTGCAGTCACCTGGCTGAGTGAGTCATCCAAGAACAAAACATCTCATGCTCACTGCCATATGGATTCACAAGTGGTTTCTTCCAGAGCAGGCTGCTAAGAAAATTGATTTTATTTTTTGTTCCTTCATTACATGTAGCAGCAGCTCAGTAATCTAAGGAATGGGAAGGAGACAGGAGAACTGGAGTTCAAGGTAACATATACCTCTGAGCACAAAGCTCCAGTAAGCATTACTCAAAATGGCAGGCAATCCAAACAACCACATTTCACCATACCTAAGACTATGGATGTAGGATGCATCCTAATTTCAGAGATTAAAAAAAAATTGTTTAATTTTTTAATTAACATCACAGTTAAATATGGTATGTAACATCAGAAAACACTGGTGTATAATTTGCCTCTACCAATGTTAAAATGTGTTATGGGTTGAATTCTGTGCCCCTCAAAAGGTATGCTGAAGTCCTAACCCCCAGTACTTATGACTGTGACCTTATTTGGAAATAAAGTACTTTGCAGATGTAATCAAGATAAAGTCAGTAGGGGAGGCCCTAACCCAATATGACGGATGTCCTTGTAAGGGGAAAATACCATGTGAAGACAGACACACAAAGAAAATGCCACGTGATGACAAAGGCAGAGATGGGAGTAACCCAACTGGAAGGCAAAGAATGCCAGAAGATCAGCCACCACCGAGAGATAGGAAGCGGCAAGGAAGGAGTCTATCCAGAGTCTCAGAGAAAGCATGGCCTTGCTGACACCTTGACTTCAGATTTCTAGCTTCCAGAGAGAATAAATTTCCATTGCTTTAAGCCACACAGTTGTAGAAGCCCTAAAAAGCTAATACAAAATGGGTTTGCATTTCCATAGCATATATGACATGATTTTGAGGAACACTGCCCCGAAATACTTTGCATGATTGAAAAAAAGCCATCCTGGATTGAAAACTGCTATGGTTAATCCATTTATAGATAATGGGAAAGTGGGTACTTTGGCTTTATACTTCTCTACTAACATACATCAGTGATGTTGGCATTCATTCATTCACTTACTCAACAAATATTCATCAAGCACCTACCTGTGCCTGGCACTCTCCTAGACACTGGAGGCATGTGGTTGAAACAAGCCTCCTACTCTGTGGAGCTTAAATTTTAGTGCAAAAAAGAAGACAAAAAAATACACCACAAAGTACAATTTCAAACAGTGGCAAATGCTTTTTAAAAAGAAAACAGAGCAAAAGAATAGCATCAATGAGAGGAAGGAGTCCCTTCTAGAGAAGGTGGTCAAGAAAGGCCTCTCTGGACCTGAATAGATATTTTTCCAAGGAAGACCTACAGATGGCCATCAGACACATGAAAAGATGCTCAATATCACTCAACATCAGGGAAATGCAAGTCAAAACTGAAAATGAAATATCATCTCCTATCTGTCAGAATGGCTAAAATCACAAAGAGAAGGAATAACAAGTGTTGGCGAGGATGTGGAGAAAAGCAAACCCTCGTGCACTGTTGGTGGGAATGTGCATTGGTGCAGCCATGGTGGAAAACAGCAAGGAGGTTCCTCAAAAAATTAAAAATAGAAATACCATATGATCTAACAATTCCGCTACTGGGTATTTACCCAAGGAAAACAAAAATCCTAATTCCAAAAGATATATGCACCCCTATGCTTATTGCAGCATTACTTACAAAAGTCAAGATACAAAAGCAACCTAAGTGTCCATCAACAGGTAAGTGGATAAAGATGTAAAACACACACACACACACACACACACACACACACACACACACAGGAATATTGCACAGCCATAAAAAAGGATGAGATCTTGCCAATTTTTGTGACAGCATGGATGGACCTAGAGAGTATTATGCTAATGCAATAAGTCAGACTGAGAAAGACAAATACCATATGATTGCACTTATATGTGGAATCTAAAAAACAAAACAAATTAATGAACAAACAAAAAGCAGAATCAGACCTGTAAATGCAGAGAACAAAGTGCTGTTTGCCTGAAGGGAAGAGGGGTAAGGGGTCGGGCAAAATGGGTAAAGGGGAGTGGGAGATCCAGGCTTCCAGTTATGGAATGAGTAAGTCTTGGGAATAAAAGGTACAGCATAAGAATATCGTGGATGGTACTGTAATAGCACCACATGGTGACAGATGGTAGACACACTTGTGAACACAGCACAATGTACAAAGATGCCGAATCACTATGTGCACATGAAACTAACATAACGTGTGTCACATGTACTCAAAGAAAAAAAATTTTTTAAGAAAAAAAGGAGGGGGAAGACTTCTCTGAGTTGATATTTCAAGATGATATGAAGGAGTGTGTCATGGGAAGATCTAGGGATGAGCATTCCAGAAAGAATCAGGACAAGTGCTAGATGGACCTCAGCCCGTTAAAGAAATAGCAGGAAGAGAGAGGGAGGAGGAATAAGGCAGAGAAGTGGTTCGAGTAGTGGTCAGGGACCAGAACGCACGGAAGCTATAACCACGGAAGGGAGCGTGGCTTTCATTCTCCACGTGATGGAAAGCCACTAGGGGAGTCTGAGCAGAGGTGAGCTTAGAAAAGATCATCCTGGCCACTCAGAGGAAGGCAGACATAAGGGGAACAAGATGAAAAGAGACCAATTAGGAAGCTAATACAATAATCCGGGCAACAGATGTCAGGGATTTGGATTGGGAGTGTAGCAGGGTTAATAGTGTGGTCAGACCCTAGTTAATGTGCTAGGGCCTTACTGATGGATGGCATGTGGGGCATGGCAGAAAGACAGGGTGGATTTTGTCCCCAACAAGTGGATTCCCTTGGACAAAGTTCAAATGTTTTGATCACTGGCCATACCCTTTTCACTGACTCTTCAGCCAATGGGCCCTACCCTTATAAGTGAAGCCAGATCACCCCTGGTGATCATCTCCAACTGGGTTAATTCGGTAGCCATGTGCAGAACACTGCAGAAGGCCCACCTCGGACAGAGTCCTGTCTTCCATATGGTTGTCATATAAAATGAACACCCAGTCCCTGAGCAACACTGTGGGGCAGGGGAGGTAAAACCATGAACATGATTCTTGTGTAACAGTGGACATGGTGGGGAAGACATGCAGAGCCACAGGCAGATCTCAAGTCCAAAGACACCTGTGCTATTCCACCGGCTGTGTAACCTCGGGCAGGTCCTGTCATCTCCCTGGGGTTCAAAGGTCCAGTGACTCTTTCATTTTCTATTCAAGGACTCAGAATTGCTCCCTAGTATTTAACAGGCCTAATGCAGCCACATCAGCCAAGCATGGGAGACCCCAAACCGCTGCTTCCTTTCCCCATGCTCCCAAATATGCACCTAATCCTTACCTCACTCGTTGTTAGGATTAAATGAGATAATTTAAGCGGAAGAACCACCTGCGGTGGTGGCTCAGTAAATGTTGGCTTCCTTCCTCCTTACCTTCATTCTAACTGCTTCCTGCATTAGGAATGCCCATCCCCAACCCCACCACAGCCCCACCTCAGGGTCAGACTCCCCGGGCCTTCTGCATCTAACAGGATATGCTGAAGAAATCACGGGGCCAGGAGACAAGAGCCCCCAGGACTAGACCCTACCAATGCCCCGAAACTAGCTGGATGATCTTGGGCAAGTCACTTCAGCTCCCAGGGTCTCCCCTTTCTGCTTCTCTGTAAAGCAAACAGCATTAGATTAGAAGATCTTCAAGGTGCAGCCAGCCCTGGGAGGATATATTCCAGCCAGAAAGCATCACGGATGACTAATGCTCTAGGAGACCCAGCATCCCAGGGCCCAAGACCCCTCACACACACACACACACAATGCACAAATGTCCATTTCTTCCTAATAGCTTAAGTGGAGACTTGATTCTCCAGCTCCGGAAAATTTTATCAGCACGGGCCCCACCTCCCATCTGACTCACTCAGTATAGAGAAGAAGCAAACCTGTACCAACCTCTGTTTGGGGCCCAGCCCAGCAGTGCCCTGTTGGTGACCTTCCTGGCATCCAACACTCCAGTGCTGCTACTTCTCCTCCTGCAGTTGATGTCTGGTGGGTATGGAGACCAGGCAACGGCGATGCCACCAGTCCTCGTTGCTCCCCACCCCACCCCATCCCCCACCCCCTATCTTGGTAGGAAGGCAAATTGCTCCCACCATTTTGGAAGACAATTTGGCAAAACCTATTAAAATTTAAACGTAAAATATTCATGTTCTTTGACCAAGCAGCTTCAGTTCAAGAAATTGAGCCTGTAGAAACACTTGAACAAAGGTGCAAACAATGAACGAGGCCACCCCCTGCAGTTTTATTTGTAGTAGCAAATAATTGGGAATGATCCCACTGTCTGCCAACAGGGAATCAGTTAAGTAAATTTTGCTACATCCATATAACAGTATGCGTGCTGGCTAGAATTGTAACTCTTAGGATAAATAATGGAAAGATACAAACTGACATAAAAAGATGGTTAGGATATATTATTGAGTGACAATGATCCTGTTGTGGATGATCTTACTTGAGAAATAACAGTAAGGATAAATAACTATTTATGGTGATATATATAGGAAAAAAAACTAGAGTAACTGTCAACAGCACTTATCTTTAAGGACAAGACTAAGAGGGACTTGGTACTTCCTGCATTATTCTATTTCTGCTTTGCTTGACTTTTTTTTTTTTTACGCAACAAACTGAATTACATTTACAAGCTAAAAGAAAATTAAAGCTAATTTTAAATGTCCTCTGTCCTGTCTCACTTTCTACCCTGGCATTCACCTAAATGTAGGCTTCCCAGAGTATGCCAGGCTTCCTACAACATGGCATACCTTCAACATCAAAATCCTATAGCCTCCTTGAATCCAAAATTCCGTAGGAACTCCAGAATAAATGTGGGCCCACTCCCTTCAGGAACCACCCAGGAGAGAGCATGGGATGGTCTATTCTCAACCTATATAAGTCCGAGAACCAAGACACCATGTTCCCCTCCATCTTGAAGAGGTGGTCAAACCTGGCCACCACCGGCCGAGGCAGCAGAAGGCTTAAGCTAGAGGAGTTGATCTCATGTGGTGGCTAAAGCAAGGGTTTGGAACCATGGGTGGATATTATAGGCCCAGGTTTCTCTATCCAAGAATCCCAGTTAGCAAAGAAATTAAGGTTGACTACAGGGACTTTTGAAATGGTTACTGGATGTGCCCTCTGCCAAACTTCTGGAGCTCTCTTCCGGTGCGAAGTTTTTCAAGGCTGTTTTTAACTATAGACCTCCCTTTTTTTTTCCTCCAAAGAAATCTTTACATGGAGTTCCATGTTACAAATTAGTTAAAAGAAAAACTTCTCCACTTGAAGGTGGGGAGGAGCAGGTGACCCCAAGACAGCAAGTGCCTAAGGCCCAGATGGAAGATGGCTTGTGCAAAGTCACCCAGCAAATTGATGAAAAAGCCTGCACAGGTGGGAATAGAATATAGGTTTCTCAGTTCCTGACCCACAGCTCTTTTCACACCTGAGGTTTGGGTTTTTTCTGCATGAAAGGAAGTGGCTTTTGTAAGTTTAAAAAATAATAATAATAATACAAGTTTAGGTAAGGGAATACAGACACACATAAGGATTATTATGTACACAAGGAGGAAAATCTGAATAGAACACATCATCTGATTAATAGTGAACATGATGGGAGAACAGAATTAAAGGGGAACCAGCCATTTTACTCTCCAGCATTCAACTTCCTTAAAAAAAAAAAAAAAGTTCACCTCATTCTCTCCTTGAGTGTTGGAATGTCTTCACCAACGGAACTAAGAAATGATGGGGAGAGGGGGACTAGTCTTTTTGTGACAATGTGACTGAAAACCAGAAAGGAAGACTTGTATTTTCAGAGATGCTACAAAATTTTTTTAAAGGTAGAATAGCCCCAGGTTTACTTAACAGCTTCTGGCCCCAAAGATTGTGACATACCGTATTTGGCCACAAAATACGCATTGCTTTCCAGACCAATAATAAAAGTGCAGGTTGCCCTCTGGAAAACAGTATGGAGGTTCCTCAAACAGTTGAAAATAGAGCTACCCTACAATCCAGCAATTGCACTACTGGGTATTTACCACAAAGATACAAATGTAGGGACCCGAAGGGGTACATGCACCCCAATGTTTATAGCAGCAATGTCCACAATAGCCAAACTGTGGAAAGAGCCAAGATGTCCATCGACAGATGAATGGATAAAGAAGATGTGGTATATATACACAATGGAATGTTAAGAAGCCATCAAAAGGAATGAGATCTTGCCATTTACAATGACGTGGATGGAACTGGAGGGTGTTATGCTGAGTGAAATAAGTCAATCAGAGAAAGACATGTATCATATGACCTCACTGATATGAGGAATTCTTAATCTCAGGAAACAAACTGAGTGTTGCTGGAGTGGTGAGGGGTGGGAGGGATGGGGTGGCTGGGTGATAGACATTGGGGAGGGTATGTGCTACGGTGAGCGCTGTGAATTGTGCAAGACTGTTGAATCACAGATCTGTACTTCTGAAACAAATAACGCAACATATTTTAAGAAAAAAGAAAAAGAAGAAGATAACAGGAGAGGAAGAAAAGGGGAGTATGTCAGAGGGGGAGATGAACCATGAGAGACGATGGACTCTGAAAAACAAACTGAGGGTTCTAGAGGGGAGGGGGGTGGGGGGATGGGTTAGCCTGGTGATGGGTTTTCAAGGGGGCACGTTCTGCATGGAGCACTGGGTGTTATGCACAAACAATGAATCATGGAACACTTCATCACAAACTAATGATGTAATATATGGTGATTAACATAACAATAAAAAATTAAAAAAATAAAAGTGCAGGTTGCTGCAAAATCCTCTCCAATATCCTGAAGATATTACTACTTAGCACTTGGGAAATCGAATGGCTTATACATGGCCCAAATGCATTTATCCAGTTAGAAAATTTAGAAACTGAAAGCTGCATCTGGGTTTAACTGATATAGTCCCCCTGCTTTCAGGGTAACGGTCTCAGCACCCGTGGAAGATGGAGTAGCCTTGGATAAACCCTTTGCTTTCTGATACACACAACAACAGGGGTGAATCTCAAATGTGTCATGCTATGTGAAAGAAGCCAGACTTTAAAGACTACATGCCCTATGACATCATTTATATGACATTCCATAAAAGGTGGATCTGTAGGGACAGGAAACAGATCAGAGGTTGCCAGGAACTAAAGGTGGGGATAGGGTACTGATAACGAAGGAGCTCAATGGGGAACCTTTTGGCGTGACGGAAATATTCTGTATCGTGATTATGCTGATGGTCACTGAACCAAACGTGTATCAAAATTCAAAAAACGGTACACCTAAAAAGGATGGGTTTTATTGCATGTAAATAACACCTCAATAAACCTAACTTTAAAAAGAGTATTCCTGGAGATACTGTGTGCATGGGGGAAAAAAGGGAGATTTTTACACTTTTTTTTTTTTTTTTTTTGGCTAGAGAGTTTCACATTTAAATAAATGGCAGCAGTTTACACAGGGAGGATAGGCTGTGTCAGTTTTCTTTTCCCACCTGCATTGCCACCCATGACCTGAGTTCCTTCAGGCACAATGATCTTCCCATTCAGGATAGGGCCAGGATTTGGGGGAAGGGAGGGGAGGCCATGGGGTGAAGTAGCAGGCCAGCTCTGTGGGCATCAGATGGGGCTGGGTCAGGCCAAGTGGTTTCTCCCTGAAGCTGCTCAGTCACTCCCCCAGTTAATTATCTGTCTGCTGATTCATGAGTTGTGGTTCCTGTGGGCAAGCTTCCTGGCTATTTCTGCCAACAGAGGCAGAAGGATCCGTAGGGCTGGGAGGGGATGATAACCAGAGATCCTGAATGGGGTGAGGAGGAATTTCTATTAGGAAATTCCAGAGTCATACCCAGTCTCCCCCTCCTCACTGTTGCCTCCTTGCCCCGTCTGATGCTGTCCCCAGGAGACCTCTACCACTTGCAGTTTTTGTGTGTGTGTGTGTGTGTGTGTGTGTGTGTTTTTAAGATTTTATTTATTTATTTGACAGAGAGAGACACAGCGAGAGAGGGAACACAAGCAGGGGAAGTGGGAGAGGGAGAAGCAGGCTTCCCGTGGAGCAGGGAGCCCGATGCGGGGCTCGATGCGGGGCTCGATGCGGGGCTCGATGCGGGGCTCGATGCGGGGCTCGATGCGGGGCTCGATGCGGGGCTCGATCCCAGGACCCTGGGAGCATGACCTGAGCCGAAGGCAGATGCTTAACGACTGAGCCACCCAGGCGCCCCCTCCCACTTGCAGTTTTGAGGTGGGTAAAGGAGAATGCTTCCCTCCTCTGTGTCTCCTCCCAGGAGAGGGAGAAAAAGGCAGAGAATTCACAGAAGATCCCCTGAAAACAGAGGTCTAAGGCACCACAGTGCAGAGATCCAAATGCGCAAAGAATTCATGATCTCAGCTATATTCTAAAATTCTCCAGAATGCCCAGATGGAGCACTTGAGGATCCTCTGTGAATGAATGCAGATATTCAAATATTGGGTTTCTTACAATGAGGCATATCACTTCTAGATGCCTTCTCATAGCGTTCCCTAGGATTTATTTTGGCTGTCAAATGTCTCAGGTACCGGGCCTAGAGCACTGAACAAAACAGACATGTCCTTCTCCTCACAGAACCTGAAATCTTGTGAATGTCTTTTACTTTCCTCTTTCCCCAGAGGCAGAACTTAAGGTTTTCTAGTCGATAAAGCACATGTATGCACCTCTTCCTCCTTGGTCTCTTCTGTGTGGGTTCTTGCTGGGTGAGAGGGGCTGAGATATGCCAAACCACCAGTGGGGGACTATCACGTAGGTGTGGGAGAAGGGGTCCCATCGGTCTCATTCCGTGAGCCCAGGTTGCACTTGTGTGTGAAGCAGTAATAGCTCTTGTCTCCAATACACAGTAGATACCATGGATAAGAATGATGGCAATGATACATGCCACTTATTGGATGCTTATTTTCTAAATAGCACAGTCATCAAAGTATTGTTTTCTCCACTTTACAGATGAGGAAACTGAGGTCCCAAGAGATTAAGTAACTTGCTTAAGGTCACACTGCCAATAAGAGGCAAAATCAAGAATTAAACCCACATCTGGCTGGCTTTAAACCATAACTGTCCCTTTCCCCAGCCAACAAGCCTTCCTGCCATGTCTCTCCAGGCAGAGGGCTTCATTTGGAGAGTTTTTAGGATATAAACTCAGGAGGAGAAATTAGCACTTCAGCTCAGAAGAAATCAACTTAGATGGTGACAGCAAACAAAACTTGTTATCCCTTAGGTCTCAGGTTAGAATACAGACTTCCATAGGTGAAAGCCACAAAACCCAATACCTCCTGGGTGAAGCTAAAAAGATCACCTTTGGACATAAATTCCAAAACTCAATTCTACTCTCAAACAGCCTCTCTTCTCCCCATCCCAGACTCTCCTATTCTGGGACAACCTCTCTGTGCCACCACCCAGCTCTCTCTGCGTCCCTTCAACACTGTGTGTACCAACACCCCTCTTCTGTTCTCATCCTACCACCTGCTTCCCCAGGAATCTGACAACACCTGCAATCCAGGTACCAATCCTGGGGGAAGGGATTCAAATATAAACTGTTCTTACTGGGGGCTTCTTACTCTGGAGATCTAACTCTAGAGCCCATGCTCTGAAACACTACTCCAACCTGCTTCTCAGAAGGAGCCTGGGGCTAGCTCAGTACAACCCATTACTACAGCTGGAATCATCCCAATCATAACGATGAATCTGTGAACAGATCTCCCAAAGAATATGGCAAACTAAAGTATGTCGATGCAGTGGAGTCCTATATGGATCATTACAACTCTGTATCAGATCAACACAAGATACTAGGAGTGAGGGGTGGAGGGACAGACACCAAAATAACGTACACTCTTCATCTTCACTAATATTGAAACATGTGCCATGCTAGGCTCTATCTCATGTTATTTTACTTTCTTCTAAGACTATAAGAAAATACAATGTCTAGTTAGACTCAGAAATCATTCAAAATTCAGAAAGCTGTAGAGGTGAAAAGAAAAGCAACAAATGTTTTAAGTTCATGGGAGCAGGCATCTGGAGGAGACAGCTCCACGGCCCCCATTAACATCAGGCAGCATTTGAACTGCGTCTCTAACACTTCCTAGGGCACAAGGCTGGAGATCTGTATTTCGGTACCATGGTCATCAGGCTGCTCACTGTAGGCTGAAGACATCAGCTGACCTGTTTCAGCATCTATCACATGGGAAGCTTCAGCAAAAACAACTTAGCCCACTATATATTATCTGTAACTCCTCCACCAAGACATCATTCAGAGATTGTGGTGATGGTTTCATGGGTGTATATGTATCTCCAAACTCATCAAGTCATATACACTGAATATATACGGTTATTTGTATGTCAATCATACCTCATTAAAGTGTTTTTAAAAGATACTGTTGCCTTGTCCTGTATAATCTCTTACACACACAAGATCTTGAAGGCAGTCATCAAAGTATTTCTGAATAGCTATCTTTGTAAGGACTTAGTAAATCTTAACTTTCTTAATGCCTTCTGCGGGATTTAAATTGTCTTACAATGAGTACTACACTTTTCATTAAAAGTGCATATATGCACACTCGTGCGTCCCCGGCAGAGGAACGGAAGCCAGAGTTCTGTCTGGTAAGGTCACCGGGGCTCCGGAAGGACCACGGGCAGCATCCCTGAGCTGTAGGCTCCTCTGCCCCTCCACCCGCTCCCCAGCACCAAGGAGGCTGAATGCCAACTGTCTTGGCATAGGGCGTGCAGCAGCAGGAGAGACAAAGCCAGGGATCCAAGCCAGTTCCAGGGACCCTTCTTGTGGCTCCTCGCATACACTGGAGGTTTCTCGGATGCGGGGTCTGTCCCGGAAGCAGAGGCACGGCTGCCACCCGGGGACACTGTAGAAGACAGAGCCCTCGCCCTGCTCCTAAAAGCTCCCGCGGGAAGCCACCAAGGAAAAAGACTTAAAGAAAAGAACTTGGGAGAAAGTGTAACACAAAGAGAGAGTAATGTCGAGAAGCTGGCACACCCGCGCGCGCACACACTCTCGTCCGAACAGCTACAACCACAGCCCTCCGGCAGCGCGGGGGACCAGCCCCGGGAAGCCGCAGCTCGCCGTGCCCACCGCGGCCAGCCGGCCTCCGCAAGCCCCAGACCACCTGCGAGGCGCGCCGCCCGGGAGATGCGCCCGCCACACCGCGCGCGCCCAGGCCGCCCCGGGCGGGCGCCTGACTCGGCCAAGGGCTTCGGCGTCCCGGAGCACCCGCCCCGAGGCGGCCTCTCACGCCTGTCATCCCGGGGCCGGAAAGGTTCCCGGCTGCCGGCTCCGGCGGCCGCAGCCTGGCCCCGCGCACTCGGAGCGCAGACGCGCGGGGCCGGCCCGCCGCTTGCCCGGCTACAAGTCCGCCAACTCGGGCTGTGGCAGGATGCGCGGCGCGGATCTCCGGGGGGAGCCGCGTCCCCGCCGCGCGGGAGCCTCACTCACCTCCGCCGCCGCCGCCCGCCAGCGCCCCCAGCACCAGCACCGCGGCCCACAGCGGCAGCGCCCGCATGTCGTCCGCTGCCGCCGCAGCGCCCGCCCCACAGTGAGCGGCGGCGCCCGCGGCCACTTTTCCCGCAGCGGGAGCGGGGGAGGGGACGCGGTGGGTGGGACGTAATGGGGCGGGCCGCGGACTCGCGCTTCCTCCCCTCGCGCGCTTCTCCGGACCCTGCGCTGGGGAGGGGGTGGTGGGAAACCGCGGCCGCTCTTTCCCCGCCTCGCCTCCGCCCGCTGGGATCCGCCTGGACCCGCAGACCGGGCGAGACTGGGACCGGAGCGGGGTCGTGGGCGCGCCCGGACACTTGGTATGCTTAGAAAAACCGGGAGCCTGGGGCCCCTCTCCTGACCCCGTCCCACCTCCTGAAGACGCCCATATGGCTTTCTCTTTCGCCTGAACGAATGGGTACTTCCCTCTGTACCTTGAGTTTGCTTCAGGCACACTTTGATTTATTTGACAAACCGTTTGAATACTCACTCTGGTGCCGAGCACCGGTTTAGTCCTTTATTATTCATCGAGTTTTTCTTTGCGTTAGTTTGGTTTTCCGGAAAGCCTCTTGAGACATCTCAAGCTTGTGTGTAAGTAAGGATGTCCATAAAGGGCCTCTCTCTGCAGATGCTTGCTTGCACATAGTGACTGATAAACGTTTCAGGACACGGTCAATAGACCGCCTCCAAACGCAAAGTCACAGGCTTCTCAGCTTTATCGTATTTTCCTCAAAGGTCTCCTTCCCACTCTCTGCCAATCCTTTCTCTGGGTCTCTGGGTCTTCTCCAGACCGGAAACCTCAGGCGGCTCAGAGAGGCAAAATGCTAGAGCTGGGAGCAGGAGACCGCCAGTGGTTGGGGTTGGTACCCCCCACGCGACGGGTAGCTCGACTGACCGTAAAAACAAGACCTGACCCATCAAAGAGCATGGAAGTCTCTCCAGCTCCTGGGCTTCCCTGAGCCCTCTCTGGCGACACCCAAGATGCCTGAAAACTGGCCCCGACTCAGCTTTCCAGCCTCGTCTCCCACCCTAGCGCAGGAAAATACTTCGCATTCCCAAATGCTCCTGTCTGGCTTTCTGTCTGACTGATCTTTCTAAATTTTCCACCTGGAAAATTGCACCTAACTTTCCAAACATCCCAGATGTAATCTCTTCCATGGAGGCTTGTCTGACTGCCCCTTCCTCCAGCCCCGCCCTCTGCAGAGGTGGGCACTTCCTCCTCAGACCTCCTAAACACTAGATGCTCCAAAGGAACAGCACCCATTAGCAGAAGTGTCTCTAGCAGGTTGCAAGGGAACAGAGGAGGAGCCAGTCCACAAAGGGTAGCTAGGCTTCCTGACCTGGGCTTTAAGACTCCCTAGCTGGTGAAGGGCCTCTGGGTCAGAAGCCATGTCCACAGGCTTGTACTTGCCCTGGCAAAAAATCCAGATCACACAGCATGGTCACATCTCTGCCTATATATTCACATATTTGCTCAATTCCCACAATTATAACCAATCTCCCAGTTCCCTAGGTGTCTCCTCAGCCTAGCTCTGCTGGCACCAGGGCTGGTTCAACAAACCCACTATCCACGTTCCCAGCCCCTTCTGCCTGAAGAACTTCCATTAGCAAGCCTGGCAGTGAAGGTCCCCTAGCAACAAATATGCTCAACTCTCATTTGTTTCCCCCTCATTTATAATATTTCTAAGATATAGGACACCTGGGTGGCTCAGTTGGTTAAGCGACTGCCTTCGGTTCAGGTCATGATCCTGGAGTCCCGGGATCAAGTCCCACATCGGGCTCCCTGCTCAGCGGGGAGTCTGCTTCTCCCTCTGGACCCTCTTCCCTCTCGCACTCTCTGTCTCTCATTCTCTCTCTCTCAAATAAATAAATAAAATCTTTAAAAATATATATATTTCTAAGATATAGATTTCTATGTTGACAGCCATGGGGGGGCGGGGAATGGTGGATCTTCTTGGACTTTAAAGATGTTGTTCTACTGTTTTCTGGCCTCCACTGTTTCTGATGAGAAGTCAGCCATTATTTACATTCTTGTTCCCTTGTCTTTTCCCTCTGGTTTTGTTGTTTGTTTGTTTTAAAACCATTTACACTGGGGCGCCTGGGTGGCTCAGTCGTTAAGCGTCTGCCTTCGGTTCAGGTCATGATCCCAGAATCCTGGGATCGAGCCCTGCATCGGGCTCCCTGCTCCGCGGGAAGCCTGCTTCTCCCTCTCCCACTCCCCCTGCTTGTGTTCCCTCTCTCGCTGTGTCTCTCTCTGTCAAATAAATAAAATCTTTAAAAATAAATAAATAAATAGGGCGCCTGGGTGGCTCAGTTGGTTAGGCAACTGCCTTCGGCTCAGGTCATGATCCTGGAGTCCCAGGATCAAGTCCCGCATCGGGCTCCCTGCTCAGCGGGGAGTCTGCTTCTCCCTCTGACCCTCTTCCCTCTCGTGCTCTCTATCTCTCATTCTCTCTCTCTCAAATAAATAAATAAAATCTTTATAAAAAAAAAACTTTAAAAAAATAAAAAAAAATAATAAAATAAATAAATAAATAAATAAATAAAAATAAAACCATTTACACTTATAGAGAAATTGCAAAATACTAAAGACTTTTATCTTTCACCCAGTTTCCCCTATTGTTAAGATCTTATATTACCAAGTCATAATTATCAGACACAGGAAATTCACATTGATACAATACTATTAACTAATCCAGATACAATATTTGGATTTTGTCAATCTTCCTGTTAGTGTCCTTTTACCAGTCCAGGATCTAATCAAGGATTCCATATTGTCCTTTTTTTGGGGGGGGGGCAAGTGATTATTTTTTATTTCAAGTTTTTATTTAAATTCTAGTTAGGATTTTTGTTTGACTTTTATTTCAATTTTTTATTTAAATTCTAGTTAGCATATATGGTAAAGTTGGTTTCAGGTGTAGAATTTAGTGGCTCATCAGAGGATCCCATACTGTGTTGTGATCATGTCTCCTTAATCTCCTTCACTCTGTGACACTTTCTCAGTCTATTTCTCTCCTCACCTGGACACTTTTGTGTCAATTTTTAGGCCAGTTATTTTGTAGTATGTCCCCCAGTTTGGGTTTGCCTGAGGTTTTCTCATGATTGTACTGAGGCATTCTAGACTGAATACCACAATAATGGTGCGCTTCTGGGCAGTACATGGTGACAATATGTCTTATTACTTACAATGTTAACCTTGGTCACGTGGTTAAGGTGGTGTCTGCCAGACTTCTTCACCATCAAGTTACTATTTTTCTCTTTGTAATTAATAAATATTTTATGGAAGACACTTCAATTCTATACAAATATCCTGTTTTTCTCCATACTTTCACTAATGTTAATATCTATTAATGGTTCTTGACTGTGATCAGTTACATGGTTAATAGTGATTTCTACCTTCCTTTTTTTCTTCTGCCACTACTAATTGGTGTACCACAATGAGAAAGAGCTGCGCCTTCCCTCTCATTTTAAAATTTCGATAATTTATTTCTATCAGTATGAATTCATAGATACTTACTTTATTCCATGAGTTATAATGTAATGCTGCCATTTTTCTGTTGCTCAAACTGTCTCAGGTTTGTCTCTACCTGCTTTTGAGTTTTCTCTTTATCTTTGTTTGTTTGTTTACCAACTTGACTGTAAGGTGAAGAGGCGTTGTTCTCTTGGTATTTTACCCTACTTGGGGTTGATGAGTGTCTTGAATATAGAAGTGACCTATTTTTCACCAAGTATAGGAACTTTCAAGCCATTATTCCTTCCAATATTTTTTCTGCCCATTCTCTCTCTCCTTACCTTCTGAAACTCCAATTACACATATTTTAGATATTATCTACTTATAATAATTATATAAGTTATAAGTATTATATAAGTATATATCATATATATAGTGTATTATATAAGCTATTATAAGTATTTAGATATTATCCCACAGACTACTGAGGCACTATTCTTTTGAAGATTTTATTTATTTATTTGAGAGAGAGAGAGAGAGCACGAGTCAGGGGAGGGCCAGAGGGAGAGGGAGAAGCAGACTCCCTGCCAATCTCAGAGCCTGTCTCAGGGCTCAATCCCAGGAGCCCAAGATCACGACCTGAGCACAAGTCAGACTCTTAACCGACTGAGCCACCCAGGCGCCCCATTTTTTAATCCTTTTTTTGTTTTTGTTTTTCAGATTAGTCTATTGATCTCTCTCTAAGTCTCAAATGAATAATCTACAATTCTTTATTTTGCAGTCCCTACTATGCTGCTAAGCCTATCCAGGGAATTTTTCAGATGTTGTTTTTTTTAAAGTTCTAGAATTTCCCTTCATTTCTCTTTTATAGTTTCAGTTTCTCTGCTGAGATTCCCCATATCTTCAATTACTATGTCTATATTTTCCTTTAGGTCCTCAAGCATATTTACAACCATGGTTTTAAAATGCCTGTCTGCTCGTTCTGATCTATCTCAGGGACTGTTTATCTTGATTGCTTTTTTTAAAACCCTGGGTCCCAATTTCCTGCTTCTTCACATGTATAGTAATATTAGACTGCATACTACATATTGTAGACTATTCATTTTAGAGTTTATGTTACTTCCCTCGGAGATTGTTGAGTGTTATTCTATTAGGCACTTAAATTACTGGCAGATGATCTCGATCTAGCCCATCTTGGTTTTATTCCTTTTCAGGACTAGTAGGTAGAACATGGTCCTTTAAAAAAAAAAAAGATTTTATTTATTTATTTATTGGGGGGTGCAGAGGGAAGGGTAGAGGGAGAGGGAGAAACAGGCTCCCCATTGAGCAGAGAGCCTAACACAGGGCTCGATCCCAGGACCCTGGGATCATGACCTGAACCCAAGGCAGACGCTTCACCAACTGAGCCACCCAGGCACCCCTAGAACATGGTCCCTACTCCTAAGGTATGTGGACTTCCTGGATCATCTAAGTAGACAACTTGTTCAGTGAAGTCTCTGCACTTCGACTGAGCTGAAACTCCAACATCTCTAAGCCACGTGCAACTTCTAGTGTTTTCTGTTTGGCTCCCAGCTGCTCTCTGCTGAGGCTTATGGAGTCTCACCATGTGCCTGTGCAGCTTGTCCCTCACCCAAAGACCCTGGGGAGCCCCCATGCAGACTTCTGGGGGCACCTCTCTGGTCAGTTCCTTCCACTCTAACAGCCTTCCCCACAAATTACAGGGCCTTCGGCAGCCTTCAACTTGAAGCTGTGCTCTTGAGCTCCATGAGATCACCAAACACTTCCTAGACTCCACTTCCTTGCAATGCAATCCAGAAAGTCCCCCCAAGCAGAAATCTGGGCAGATGTAAAGCTCACCTCATGTGTTTACCTTCCCTCAGTGATTTTAGTTCTGTTGTCTATGTTCAGGGTCTAAAGCAGCTCCTCAAATATTTCGTCTACATTTATTGCTTACTGTGGGAGAGCAAATCCCGTACCACTCTCATTGTCAGAAGCAGAAGTTCTGGGATTATGAAGTGCTTTATCCTCATCTCTTCCACCACAACTGAACGATGAGCTCCTTGAAAGCAGGGACTGTAGCTAGTTATCTCTACATTCCCCTGTAGGCCCTCAGTAAATAAAAGAATCTCTTCTACTTTTTTTTTTACTTGCCTAGCAATTTTAACTATTAATTAATTTCTACTAATTTCTTAACTAATTTTTATAAAATATCAATCAAACAAAGATGATGGACACTGAGTGTCCATTCTGTGATTTTCCCAAGTTCCATATCCCCCAGCTTATAGAGGGGAGGGGTATTCAATGCATGACATGTAGATCTTCCCCAAGACCCGTTTAAGAGGCACAAATCATGTTATCTGGCCCCTTGCCTGACCATGCCCAGGCTGACATCAAAATAGGGATCCTTTCCCCATGCTCTCATCCGTTATCTGCCCCCACTGGGGAAGCCCTACTCCTATTTAATTCCTTATTGTCACCATGGTACGTTGGAGGAACCAGGTTTGTGACCATTTCCTGGACCTCTTGCCTTAAGAGACATGCTTCATTCCCCTTTGTACTACGGGTCAGAAGGCCTTTGGATTTAGGCCCTTGCCCCACCTCTTACTAGTTACATGATCTTGAAGAAGTCCAAATCCTCTCTGTACTCATTTCCCATATCTGTAAAAAATAACTATCTGTTCCCTGTCCTTTGTCTCACCGCCAATCCCACTCTACCTCCTCCCAACACACACATGGTTATGAGGTTCTACGAAACCATGGATATGAATGCCCTTTGGAATCTGAAAAGCACAGAGGAATATATAATTATTATTATTACTATTTGTGGAGAGACTGTAGATCCGTCAATGCAAATACATTCTTCTAGTTCAGGAGACTAAGTGTGGAGTAGCATATTGACTCAGGATCTTCTCCTCCTACACATTTGACAGAGGATCTTCTGTCCATTGAGAAAGAGATGACCCAGCTGTTCCTTTGACTTGAAGGAAAATGGGCTTTTCAGAGTCCACAGTGTTTAAATATGGTATAGCTTGGAATTTCTGGGCTCTGGGGAGCTATCTGAGAAAGTAATCCTAGATTTTATCAAGGTAGTCAGGGAGAGAGGAGCTCAGCCTTGGCATTTTATATTCATTGACCAGCTGGGCCTGAGA
Source organism: Callorhinus ursinus (assembly GCF_003265705.2). Taxonomy (NCBI): domain Eukaryota; kingdom Metazoa; phylum Chordata; class Mammalia; order Carnivora; family Otariidae; genus Callorhinus; species Callorhinus ursinus. The sequence continues at coordinate 10,149,643 of NW_027397112.1, forward strand.
TAATCCGTTTCTGTCTTGGAGTGCATCCTCACGTGAGCCAGAACTCTCTCTACTGAGAAAAAAAAAAAAAAAGTGAGAGCCCCAGGAATTTCCACCCCAGCTCGGTGTACAAGGTGCCACCTTGGCCAAGCCTGGACTCTAGCTCCATGCCCACAGAGGGCATCACCTAACTCCTTACACCCCATCTCAAACCAGTCCAGGCTCTTTCGGCATCCACCCCTGAAGCCAGGGTAACGCCTTGTTCTGATAACAGAGCTGCTGCTTGGCTTCTGGCCCCAAATTCCTGTTTTGGTATCTTTCTAAATCCCCAGGCACCCTCATTGGGGCTCTGCTCCAGTGAGTGCAGGCTTGTGGCTGGGCTCCAGACCCATGTCTCAGCCGTCACAATGTTCTCCTGACTCACCTTCCTGAGAGACAGAGAAATGTAAGGCTTGAGCTCACAATAGTCGGGTGGCCAGGATTTGAAGCCTGGCTCCACCATTCATTAGGAACCGGGGGCAAGTTACTAAGCTTCCGTTTCTCCATCTGTAAAATGGGGGTTGGATGGGAAAAAATTAATGTACTTAGCACAGTCACTGGCATGTAAGTAAGTATTCAATAAATGTGAGCTCGTTTTTCCACCTTAGGATCAACTCACTTCTGTTGGATTCCCAGTCAATCCCCAGATTCTGCCTACAAGTCAAGACACCCACGGCTTCTTTGTTGCTGCCTATCACTAGACCCCTGAGCAATGTTGGCCAAATTGAGGTGGGAGGGCAGTATAGGCTATGGGCGGGGTCCTTGCTGGTCAAACTGACCATCTTCAGTTCCCTGCCCCTATTCTAATCCATGGCAGACCTTTGGCATATATATAATGTATGGTATATAACATATATACCCTCCTCTTTTATATACCTCCTTCTTTACAAGTATTGATCATCTTCCTTAATCCTCATAATAACTCCTTTTACAGAGACAGAAACTAAGGCTTGGAGGGGTAAAGAGGCAATTATTTTATTATTATTATTATTATTATTATTTTAGCTGCCATTTATTTTGTGGTTATTATAGGCAAAATACTATGCTAAGAATTTTTCATACTTTACTCAGCACAAGATAGGCATGGAAAACCTGATTTTACCAGTGAAAAAATGGAGGCTCGGAGAGATGGAGGAATTAGCTCAAAAGCACCCAGGTAGTTAAGTGGCAAAGCTGGATTGAAAAACAGGTTGAGCTTATTCTACAAACCATTGTCTCCCTTCCTATAAGTGTGGGTATAGGATGGCAGACACCCCCAAATGTTTCCAGTGGGCATTGCTATATTAACGGGAGAAATTCCTATGGGAATAAAACATTCTCATATTGCCCATTTCTGAAATAAAATTGGGAAGTCCACAAAGAAAAAGTTATCCGTAGGGGCCCTGCAGTCCAGATCAAGTTCAGGAAGTCTATGCAAGGGAATTATGGCCCAAGAAGGCACACAAAGCCTTCCCCCCACCCCAAGAAAAAGCCTTTTCCCTACCCTCTCAGCCCCTAGAGCTGTTTTATTTCCAGGCCCTGACCACTTCCTGTCTTGACTATTATAAGAAGTTCTTAGCCATGCACAGCTGACTTCTGAGATATGGCAGCCACACCGGAACAACCTGGGCACTAGACCAAGGTCTGGGCCAAACAGAGGGCCCCTGGGATTCAGTTTTTCCCTGAAAGGATGACAAAGAGTGGGATGACTGTGAGCTGGAGGGTGATCAGCAGTATGGCTCACTTGCCCGTGGCTCTAGCTGTTTCCAGCTCAGTAAGATCTGCAGTCCTCAGCCGTGGCCTAGAAGCCAGGAGGCCTAAGGAAGGTGGAGAAGGGGAGAGCCCATGCCTCCTTCACTCACTCGAGGAGCCCTGGCAGGAGAGCTCCGCGACCTCTCTGGCCCTCCTTCCCCCCACCCACCTCCCCACCCCTCTTGCTCCATTTTCCTCCCCTCAGGGGCTCACACCTGTGACCACCCCCAGGGCTGCATTTCCCAATCCCTAGCTAGTTTCTCCCAACTGCCATTCACCTGTCCTCCTGACCCTCTTTCTTTCTTTGATGCTTCCCTGGGAACTCTACACCCTCCCCCTGATCCTCTAAATGTTCAGAAGATTTTGTATGTGGTAAAACCTTCACCTGGGACTATCCTACTGAATGAACGCCCTGTGTTTCTGGAGCTTTCCTTTGCCCAGATCACAAAATGAGATGTGTTTCCTATTGCCTCCAAGTTCTTCAGTGGGCAATCCACTGAATAAACTGAGAAGATGGAGTGCTGACAACTTTGTAGCTAAGATGATGGAGTGCTGACAACTTTGTAGCTAAGATGATGGAGTGCTGACAACTTTGTAGCTAAGATGATGGAGTGCTGAAACTTTGTAGCTTACATTTATTGAGGGCTTCTTATGTGACAGCCACTGCACTAAATGCTACATACATCTGAACTTGTAAAATCCTCAGAGAACCCCTTAATGAGATGGGTATCATTTTTAATCCCCATTTTTCAGATGAGGACACTGAGGTACAGAAAGAGACAGTCACTTGCCAAGGTCACTCACTGATAAGTCCTCAGCTCCAAAAGCTGCCATTCTAACTTCAGTGCCCAAACGTTCCATTAACAAGCCATCCCCAGGACCCTTCAATGCTTACCCCCCCAAAAAGGTGATTGATAGTGGACACTTGGGACACTCTGGCAGGGGACCATGGGTGCCCTTTGAGGCAAGGGGACAGAACTCTCAAAGTCCCTCAGAAACTAACTGTAGCATGGCAGAAAATGGAGAGGAGCACATGATGAAATTGCCAAAGGTACATGAACTAAGCTACACAGGTCACGAGACACAAGTCCTAGCCCTATTTATCGGTGGCAATTTTTAGTTGTATTTTTTAATCAAGACAGAAAAAAAAGCAAATAAAAAATGCTAGAGGGATTATGCATCAAGATGACTCCTAACAAGTCCAAATCTGCAGAAAAAAGGAAATTTAGTAACCTATCCACTGAAGCAGCAAATCATACCACATAAGTGACTCCCTGCCTCCCCCATCCCCCCTGGAATACTCTCCTCGTAGTCTACCTCTCCCCCAGCAACCCTCAGGACTCAATCAGATGCCCCAGATGCCACAAAGGAAGGACCAGAGGGACAGGGTCACCAGGGAGGTGTCCCCTCATTCCACTTTCCCATCTGGAGCCTCCAGTGGCATGCCCCATTTCCCCTGAGGTCTGCAGGCAGTTGCTGTTATAATGAGCAGTGTTTCTCTCTCCATTCGTTCGCCAGGTATTTCTATTCTTTTGGGGTTTCCCAAAAGAATAATAGTTTTTGAGTGCACTTGTGATGAGCACTGGGTGATGCACAGAAGTGAAGTGTTACATCACTACATTGGACGTCTGAAACTAATATAACAATGTATTTTAGCTGCCGGAATTAAAAGTTTTAAAAAGAATAGTTCTTTCATTTTCCTTCTTTTGCTAGAGCAGTTCCCTCTGCCTAGAATATCCTTCTCCCCTGCAGAGCTAATAGTTACTGAGTCCTTAGTATGTGACAGATACTGTTTTAACTGCCTTACGTGTATTCACTCATTAATTCATCTCCTAATAACCAAATGAGGTCAGTCCTACTATTATCTCCATTTTGTAGATTGGGAAATTGAGGCTCATAGAGGTTGAGAAATTTGCTGGAGGTCACACAGCTCCTGAGACCCTAAGACAACATTCTAACGCAGTGTTCTATTGCCTCTGTGTGAATCAAAATCACCCCAGCCTCTACTCTTTCCACACCAGCTCGTCCTCATCTGAAGAGCCTCCTCTGGTCTCCTAACTGGAAATCCGCCTGCGTCTCCCTTTCAAATTCACCCACTTCTTTGCTAGTATCTATCCTACAAGCCTCTGCCTTCCGCTTGATATTTTTGTATTTGTGCACAACACATGTCTTAGCTTATCTGTGAGTCTTGATATTTCTATTCTTTTTTTTTTAAAGATTTTATTTATTTATTTCACAGAGAGAGAGACAGAGCGAGAGAGGGGGAGTGGGAGAGGGAGAAGCAGGCCTCCCGCCGAGCAAGGAGCCTGATGCGGGCCTCAATCCCAGGACTCTGGGATCATGACCCGAGCCGAAGGCAGACGCTTAACAACTGAGCCACCCAGGCGCCTGAGTCTTGATATTTCTTGAGGGCAAGGACCAGATTCCATTCCATTCCAATTCTTTTTTTTTTTTAAGATTTTATTTATTTATTTGACAGAGAGAGAGAGAACACAAGCAGGGGGAGTGGGAAAGGGAGAAACAGGCTTCCCGCTGTGCAGGGAGCCTAAGGCGGGGCTCCATCCCATGTCCCTGGGATCATGACCTGAGCTGAAGGCAGATGCTTAACTGACTGAGCCACCCAGGTGCCCCTACTCTATTTCATTTCATAAACCTCAAAGGCCTGGCAAAGTGCCTGCTGCCATTATAAGAAAGGAGATCCTGGCAAACCATCGCAAAGATGAAATTCTAAGTCAAATGGAAAGTTGCAGTACCAGCAATAAAATGCATTAAGTAAATGTTTGTGAAACTCTTCACATTCCAACTGGTAACCATGCTTTTAACACTGGATTTTTGACCCTGGCTTCTCCACAACATGTCAGGAACAGAGGAGCTGAGTGGAGAGCAGAGCAAGGGTGGGGAAGGTATGGGAGAAGGGGTAGGGCCCAGGTGGTCATTGTTCTAATCTCCTTTGAAGCCTGAGAGCTGGGAGGCTGAGGGAGCCCTGAGACCTGCACAGCCAGAGGTGCTGTTTCGGGTCCTCAGGTGCTGGGACCAAAGTCTCCAGTACCACAGAGAAAACTGAGACACGGACAGTCCCAACTCCCTCTCCCTACACTGACTGTGGCCCTTGGTTGCCAGATACACCATATAAGATTTATATAAATGCGGGGCGCCTGGGTGGCTCAGTTGTTAAATATCGGCCTTCGGCTCAGGTCATGATCCCAGCATCCTGGAATCGAGACACCCCCCCCGCCCCCACTTTGGGCTCTTCGGGGCTCCCTGCTCTGTGGGGAGTCTGCTGCTCTCTCTCCCACTCCCCCTGCTTGTGTTCCCTCTCTCACTGTCTCTCTCTGTCAAATAATCTTAAAAAAAAAAAAAAAGATTTATATAAATGCAAAATGACTAAGTTTTTGTGGAAAGGGCACACACTGTCTTGGGGACGACCAAATATTTATGAGTTGGGATACACCTTCATTTGACAAGGGACACTGTGATAAAGGAAGGGAGAGAAGTGACTGCAGAAATTCAATGAGCTCCAGCTGGGGGTGGGGGGCGGGCACGCCCATGCAGATCCAGCTTAGTAGGAACATTTATTCAGCTAAAAGTGGGGCTGCAGAGGAAATAAAAGATGGAATTGCCTCTCTAAACCTAAAATGACTCAGGGATGTCTGGGAGAGAGGCTGATATGAAGAGAGTCCTATGAGAAGGGGGCAAGCTATCTTAGAGGTCATGGTAGCCGGGAAGGAACTGTGGCCACACCAGATACAATGTCAAAACATTCAGGAGAAAGATAAACAGAATCCCACAGAGCCTCTGAAATAGTGGTCCTTAACCTTTTTTGGGTCTCTGACCCCTTTGACAATATGATGTAAAGTACAAATCTTCTTCTTGGAAAAAGAGCAAATGAATGTGCCCACAGGGGTCTTTATGGTTAAGAATCTCTGTTCCCTGAGGGTTCTAGAGGGGAGAGGGGTGGGGGGATGAGTTAGCCCGGTGATGGGTATTAAGGAGGGCACGTATTGAATGGAACACTGGGTGTTATACGCAAACAATGAATCATGGAACACTACATCAAAAACTAATGATGTAATGTATGGCGATTAACATAACATAATAAAATAAAATTAAAAAAAGACAAATTGGATCAAAAAAAAAGAAAAATAATCTCTGTTCCTATTGCCAGAAGAAGGGATGGTGTTCAAAAGCAAATTGCAAACAACTAACTAAGGAAACAAGTGGGGAAGGGGCTCCAAAGAGGCTGATAGAGCTGAGGAAAGGGAATTCTGTAGGGTTCTTATCCAAAAAGGTGGTAAGGGGGGCAGCCAAAGGCCGATTGTGAACCTCAAATTGTGGCATGGGGTTGTGAGAACAAGGCCAAGAAGGTGGAAGTCTGAAAGGAAGTGAAATTTTTTAAATGTTAGAATTAATGAAAATATGCTGTTTATGTTCCAAGCAAGAAGAACAGGAAGGGCACAGTCTTTTGTGCTGCCAATTTTGACCTCAGTTCCATCTTTCTGTCAAGAAGATTAACTTCCAGACTCTAAAGTGTGAAAGTATATTGCTAAGAGAGAACTGAGCCCTGGGTAGAACAAGTTAGGCAGCCACTGGTCACGTTAAATGGATTTAAGAATCTGGGCCTAGAACAAGCACCGGGGCTGGCAGGTGCTCAGCTGAGGAAAGAAGAACGCCAGCTTCTATCATGGGGAAGGTTCTTACATCTTTTCTGGGTTACTTTGGAAGACAAATGCAGGACAGTCAGTCAACGGAAATCTCAGGAATGTAAATATCAGACTCCTACTATGAAGAATATCAGCTAGAGTTTATCTCAAATGGAGTGGGTTACTTTGGGAGGTAGTGAGTCCCATGTCATGGTAGATATGCAAGGGAACAATGGGCAATCATTTTATTTTTTTAATTATTTTTATTTTTATTTTTCTAGAGTGGGGTGGGGCAGAGGGAGAGGGTAAGTAGGCTCTAGGCCCAGTTGGACCCTGACTCTGGGATCGATCTCACAACCCTGAGATCATGACCTGAGCCAAAATCAAGAGTCGGATGCTTAACCAACTGAGTCACCCAGGCGCCCCAGGGCAGTCATTTTATAAAGGTTTTATGAGGAGTTTGAACCAGAGATACCTTCCAACCCTAAACATCAATAATTCTGCGGTTCTGCAAGATGAGGGAAGAAAAGAAAGTACTTTCCCAGCTTACCTTTACATTGTTTTAACGTCTCTTCTCTACCTCTGAATTTGGTGCACATCGCTCCAGAGTGTGGTCCCTGCTCACCCTCCATCCTCTCTCTCTTCCCTTCTTGCCTCTCACCCCATTCTCTCCAGTTCTTTTTCTCACACTCCTCTTATTCTTCTTTCTTTTTACCAAATCCTAAAAGACAGAGACTGTGGTTCTAGTTGGTGAAGAAGACACCTTGACACCTTGCACCTCTTGTCTGGAATCCTCTGGGTTCTAACCTATTTATAGCCCGTCCAAGCTTGCCACACATCTTCTATGAAACCCTCCCTGACTGTTTCTCTCCTGAGCTCCTAGCGCCCTGGTCCCAAGCCTCTCCCGTGATCCACAGACTTACACTGCCTGGTGTCTTTTCTTCTAGTTTGTCTTTTGACATGTTGTACCTTTTTCACGTGTAGTTTGTCCTCCAGTAGAGTGTAAACTTGTGGAGTGAAGACCATGGTGACTTTGTTCCTTTTTTTTTTTTTTTAATCTCCCAAAGCACCTACTACTGTGCACTCGATAGTTTTTCTGAGTGAATACTTTCTACCACCAAGGGTTCTAAAAGTGTATGCACAATAGCAGTGAAAATAGAGCAAATGGACAAAAGCTGAAAAATAGCAAGAAATTTGTTGAGTTCTAGATGATCAGTAGCAGAGAGCCAGAGGGGATTAAAGATGAGCTAATTATCCTCCTCATTTAGCAATCTGCGGAGCTGAAAAAGCTGAGCACGTTGTGACTTAGGAGCTGACTGAATGGGTCCAGAACAGTGTCCTCTCTTTGACCCCTCATTGCAAAACTTTGTGGGGTTACTAAAGCAAGCTACCTGATGGTTGTGAGTCTTTGAAAGTGAATAAAACCTCCCTTTCCCCGAAGGCACAGAGATGGACTAAGTGACTTCTGCAGGGTCCTTCCAGCCCAGGCTGGGAATCCCTCTCCGCCTGGGGTCCCGCTGTGCGATCTCACAGCCGGGCATCCTGCGGTGGCATGCCGCTGCAATTCTGTCATCTAGCGGTGTGAGGCGGGTATTGCACCGCCAGCGATCTCCACCAACACACATGCTACCTTAAAGCCCTAGCACCAAAGAGGTTTTAGAGGATGCCAACCAAACACGGGATGGCACTCTGCCCAGGGCTGCTCTCAGGTGATTACACTCCACTAGAAGTCTCTACGGTCTCCTCTAGCTCTGATATCTTCGGTTCCAATTTGGCAACAGTGTTAAGGAGACTAAATTGTGGCCATGGATAATTAGCACAGAGACCTCTGCCAGTGGAGAAAGCTAGGGGCAGGGGTGGGAGTCGGGGGCAGCCTGACTTGGGTCTTGAAGGGTGGGAATCATTTGGACAGAAAAAAGAGCACACATCAGGAGGGAGGAATGAGATGGCTCAAGAGGTCCTGGGGGCTGGGAAGGGGAGGAGAAGGAAGCAGAGTAAGGGAGCTAACAGAGGGGAAAGAGGTCAGCGGGCTACAGTGAGTCCTAGCAGAGTAGGGCCAAATAAAGGAAGGCCTTAGAAATTAACAGAAAGGTTTGGGAATGACCAGTAGCTTTTAGGGAGGCTTTTAAGTCCTAATTGAGGAAGCAGTTTGATAAAAACGGCGTTCTAGGAATAATATTATACCGTGCTACAGCCTTCAACCGGAGGGGGGATACTAGAGAAGAGTCAAGTTTGTTGTTGTTATTCTTTCTATGTCACGTTTTAAAAATTTTAAATGGGGATATTAACTCTTATCTCCTAGGCTGCTATGAGAAAATGTGATGTAAAGTGCTTAGCTCAGAGCCCGGCACATAGTAGGTGTTCGCTAATTTGATAATGCTCGTTAGTATCATCTCTCTGAAATTTGCCTTTGACATCAGCAGATCCCGTTTCATAATCACCTTAGCCCTAGTGACTAGTCGCCTTACCCACTGTCTCTCCAAGGGGGGCAGGACAGGCTCCCCGCATGCTCAGGCATTCAGGAGGCACACACTGACCTTTAGATGGGAGGTAAGGAAGGGGCAGGGCAGGGAGAGGGTAAGCAGGAGCTTTCCCTACATCTCCTCCCTGTTCCCTGCCTTGGTTCATCCCCTTTCAATGAGGCTACTCATCCTCTCTGACCTGGAGCAGGAAGCTTCCTCTGCAGCACCTGTCCACAGGTCTTAGGGTGGTGAGGACACTGCACCACGATCTGCGCTTACTGGTCCAATCTCCAGGAGACAGGAAGCCTGGCCTGTGGGCACATTCAGTCATCTTTCTTCCACAAGACAGCTGTCCCATGTCCCAGCACTTGCCATCACCCCATCAGGAAGGTGCCATTGTTAGCTTCAGGCTGCAGCCCTCCTTCCATCTGCTCAGGATCTGGGACACCCCTTCCTCTCTTCCCCCCAACCCTCATTCGACCTCCTGAGGCGCCACCCTCTTAGGTCCACAGTCAGCCACCCCTCAGGGTGGTGGAAGGGACCTCAGTGGGCTCAGTCCTATTCCTACAGATTCTAGAGTCTGCTAATGGACTGAATTGTGTCCCTCGCCCCCAAATTCATATGTTAAAGCTCCAGTGTGAAGGCATTTGGAGGTGGGACCTTTGATAATTGTATTTTGGCAAAGTCATGATTGTGGATCCCTCCTGATGGGATTAGCCTCTCTCTCCACCTCTTTTTCTCCCCACCCTTTCTCCTGTGAGCACACAGCAAGAAGACAGGAAGACAGTTCTCACCAGAATCCAGTCATGCTGGTTCCCTGATCCCAGACTTCCAGCCTCCGGAACGGTGAGAAATAAATATCTATTGTTTAAGCCACGCGGTATATGGTATTTTGTCATAGCAACCCGAAAAGACTAAGACATGGCCCGAGTCCTGGTTTGAAATACTGGAAGTTGGTCCAGTCAAAGAAAAACTTGAAAATAGGTCACCTTTTACCCATGCTTCTTCCCAGGAGGGGCAAGTACTTAGCCTGACTGACATGGGCCCAGCAGCAGGCAGGCAGGGGAGGGAAGGAGTTTCTTCTGTCTTCAGATGAACAGGCCCAACACCATAGAGGTTGTGCTGGTTCCTGAGGAGGCTCACCAAGTAGGAAATGCTTCCAGAACTATTCCTTCAGTAGAAGTGGGAGCTGAGCCAGAGGGGCCATCTTGGACCATGAGCGGAGGTCACACGCTGCAAGGCCACAAGATAAAAGGAGTCTGGGGTCCTGGGCACTTTGTGCAGAATGGCTGTCATGGGGCGCGTGGGTGGTCCAGATGGTTAAGCGGCTGCCTTCAGCTCAGGTCATGATCCCAGTCCTGGGATCCAGCCCCACATCGAGTTTCCGGCTCAGCAGGGAGTCTGCTTCTCCCTCTCCCTCTGCCTCTCCCCCTGCTCATACTCTCATTCTCTGTATCTTTGTGTCTCAAATGAACAAATAAAAAATCTTAAAAAAAAAAAAAAAAAGAATGGCTGTCATAGCAGCCCTGGACTGCCAGCCTCTGAACCTCAATGGGAGGGAAAGACACACTTTTGTTTCCTTTAAGCCACTGTCTTTTGGTCTTCATAACTCACAGCCAAATAGAACGATAACTGATACTGGTTTCAGAAAAGGTTGGCTGTTATCTGTCACATGATTACAACTATTTAATGTCTATCTTCCCACTGGATTGTAAGCTTCATGAGGACAGGGACCATGGCTGTCTGGCGCAGTAAATCCCCAAGGCCCAGTCCAGGCCATACACACAGTGGGCACTCAGTAAGTGTCTGTTGAATGCGTTGGTAAACCCACTTCATGACCTTCCTCTCCCCAGGCCTGACCACCAGCCCTGGGTCTCACTTAAAGCCCATCTCCGGAGGAAAATCTTCCCTGGCACAGCTCATTTCCTCCTGGTTCCTCTTCATGCAGGTTCCTGGGAACTCATCCTTTGTGAGTGAAAAAGTTATGCTATTTGACATTGACAATCGTTCTCTGCTTAGTCCTTGGATGCTTATGTCGTTGCTTAACTAGACCATAAGCTACTTGGGCAGGCAAAACACTCTCAGTTTTTTAATCACCGGGAGCCTTAACCCCAATTCCTCATAAATGCGTATAGTGGACAACAAACACTTCGTGTAGAAAGGGAGGGAGGGGGGAAAACCTAACAAGGCCCTGACACTGAGGAAGAATATTAGATTTCAAGTTGGGGAGGCTGATTTTCAAAAAGGAGAAATAAATAATGTCTAAAAAGAGCAGTCGGACGCCCAAGAGCTTAACTTGGAAAAAAATTTCAAAGGCAGGTTGGTGTGTTGAAAATGGGAAAAATATGGGATTCTGGGGTTCTTTTAGCTATGATCTCGGATAAGTCACTTTACCTCTAACAATCCATTTCTTTATTTTGACAGTCAGGTTTGGCTCAATCAGGGGTCTCCTGGTTGTGCTCCAAGGAACACAAGTTAGGGACTCCAAGAAGCTGGAGTCCAGCCCACCACCTCAGCCAGAACTCCATTCCCTTCAGCTCCGTGCATCGGCTCCCCCATAGGATTTAGTTTGAGCTAAAGGCTTTGGAGCGAAAGCAATTTAAGAACCACTCAAGTCAATGACCCCTCTCCACAACTACATAAAGATCTCTGGTTTTATGATTCAACCAGTTTATTCTCAAAGCTGGAGCCCTCTTCAAAGAAGAAAGGCTATCCACAGGCCTTGGTCTCATCTTTCCAGCCAGACTGTAAATTCTGAGAAGGGTGAATTTGGGTTCGTGGTTCTCAGCCTCCCATGACGAGCTTCCCATCTGGGCTCATGGAATTTCATCAATGGCTAGATATATAGAAGTTCCACAAAGTTCTGTGGCTAGATGCCCCAACAGGGCAGCAAAAGACTATGAGAAGGAGAATCTGATCCACCCTGCAGAGTTCTCAGGGATACAGGGACCCCCATATGGGTAACTGGGCCCCTGAGCTCCAACATAAGTGTTTCTGCTCATGGGTCTGTGTCTTCAGCTTCACCACATTTCTGGGGTGCCTGGGCGGCTCAGTCTTTGTCATGAGCCAGATTAAGTGTCTGCCTTCGGCTCAGGTCAGGATCCTGGAGTCCTGGGATGGAGCCTGCTTTTCTCTCTGCCCCTCCCCACCCCCATGCTCGCTCGCTCTCTTTCTCAAGTAAATAAAATCTTAAAAAACAAAAAACCTTTACCACATTTCTATCGCCTTCTTCCCAACCCTGGTTTTCTCATCTCTTTCCTTTTCCCACTTGGCCCTCCCTGCTCCCCCGTCCTCCCAGGCTGAGGTCTGCGCTCCCTCTGACCCTGACACTTTCTAGAGCCCTGAGTTAGAGTCCTGGGTATGGACCCGGGGTTTGAGCAGCAAGTCAGTGAGATGTCCAGGACAAGCAGGGCTGAATCAGGCACCGGGGGCTTTGTACGCAGGGAAAGAGGCACCTAAAGGGGCCCACATCAAGAAACAAGGACCGTAAACAGAATGTGGTACCTACCTACAGTGGAATACTACTCATCATTTAAAAACAAGGAGATTGTGACACAGGCTACAACACGGGTGAACCTGGAGGACATTATACTAAGTGAAATAAGCCAGACCGAAAAAGACAAATACTGTATGATTCCACTTATATGAGGTATCTTGAGGAGTCAAATTCGTAAAGACAGAAAGCAGAATGTTGCCAGGGGCTGGGGAGTTAGTATTTAAGGGATATACAGTTTCAGTTTCATAAGATGAAAAGGTTCAGGAGATGGATTGCACAACAATGTGAATATACTTAACACTATAGACCTATACCCTAAAAATGGTTAAGATGAAAATTTTTTATGTATTTTGCCACAATTTTTACAAAAAAAAAGAAGAACCATTTGAGGGGTCCCTGGCAGCCCCAGTGCTCCTATACCCGCTTCCTGTTCACCACCTGGAGGTGAGACAAGGTGGGAAAGTGAGCCTTGGAAGGAAACAAAACTCCAGATTACAGTTCCACCAACTGCAGCCCCCAACCCCCCGGAGCTCTCTGCTCATGGGTCTGACCTTAATATTTCCAGATCCCTGGGCTTCGGCCCTTGTCTCCCAGCTCCCAGATACTACTCTTTTTTTCTGAGGAATATGCATGAAACCTCATATCTCATACACACACACACACACACACACACACACACACACACACACACACACAC